>NC_022030.1:10837145-10867668 GCF_000317375.1 Microtus ochrogaster
TATCAATCATATTTCTTTCTATCTCTCACTTTCAACTTGTGGTCCTGAACAGAACAGGTAACATTAAGTAATCAACAGCTTCTCATTTTAAACCACACTCACTCCTTGCATTAATTAATATCATTCCTTAGAATAAGAAGTTGTTTACCAATGCTGTCTCTGAAATCTGATTTCTCCTCACAAAAAAAAAAAAAAAAACCCTCTGAGGCGCAACTATGCCCAAGGGATTGCTTCTCCTTCATTGTTTATTATAACTACAAACAAAGAACTGCAAAAGCTCATCTCGCCATGAGGCATCCTGACAATCTGCCAGTTTAGTCACCAATAATAATGAGACTAGCACCAGCAATAAGTTCAGTGCTAATCTAATGAGGGCCTGCTTCGTTCTCCCATTGATACTGCAGCATCTGCCAAGCACTCGATCTTTAGGACATACAAACAAGAGGTGTGTCTCCAACCAGTTGAAAGATAATTGCCCCTGTGATACAGCCATACTAATACACAGGCCCAGCAGCGTTCCATTTCTCTTTGAGATTTCCCAGAGATAAAATACATGGTTAAGATTTGAGAAAACAAATGAGCTCTTCTTTCTAAACTAAGTTTAAAATGGGCACAACTAATTGTTATTGTTGCTTGATGGTTTTGGCTGCTGTTGTTTTGATTTTTTTCTTCTAGTTTTCTGTGCAGTTAAGAGCATACATGTGATTTACAAATGCGGATATATAAGGACCATGTGATGTCACTTCCTTCACTTAGTTCCTGGAGTGAATGCAATTATGAACAGATGGGCAAATGACACGATTCCACTGCTAATGAACTTCCCCACTGAGCCGGAGGACAGTGCATTACCCTTTTGTACTTCAGACTCTTAATTATCAGGTTTTTTTTTCCTTCTAGTGTGAATATTACACATGCAAACATCTTTGAATTTAAGTCTTGTTGATGGAGCATTATGGACATCATTAACTGGCTCTGTTCTGGCTGGGAAGTAACAAATGCTTTTGAATAGTGAAGAATAAGATGTATATTCTAGGCAGAATTGTCACATTGAGTTCTAAGTTAATCATCTATGAAGGAGATGAGATCTTATTGAAAATGTCATGTGTTAAGGAACAAATGCTTTTTATAAGGAATGAAAGCAATAAGATAAATCTCTAAACAGTGTGGGGAAATTGTGTGGGTGCTACAGTGCAGATGTTTAAATCTGCGGGTGCTAGAACTGAGCCACAGATGTTATATTGCATGCAGTTAACTGAGATTATTTATAATGTACTGACAATTTTCTTTGCTGATTCTGAAACTCCTTCCTGGCAGGTATCACAATTATTATGTCAGTTAGTCAAGATGATGTGGTCATTTCTACAGCAATCATACAGAAACCTGAACTGCATCAATCTGAAAAGTATGCAGAATTGAGAATCTGTGAATACAGGTCTTTTCATGAGTATACGTATATACCTAAACTCATTAGAAACATAGGTATAGTTTATTCAATCTTAGCATAAAATTACCTACAGAATGCTGAGGATTTGTACCATGGTATGGAATTCTATCATCAATCTAAGATAGGAAGAAGGCTATGATCCCCTGGATTGGAATTACCATCTATAGACTATAAATATAAGACACATAGCTAAGCATGGATTTAAGAAAAACAACAAATAAGGTTTAGCTCACTTCTGTTCATGTGGCATTTGATACTCTAATAGAAAAACATACTATTTATTACAACTGGAACTCCAATTTAGTTGACTGCTTTGTATCCAGCAGGTGCACCATGGATAAATGGGCTCTTGATTGAAAACTCAAATATGTACATTTTTAGATATGATATCCCAAAGAGTAAAACTGAAACATTATGACTTAAATTTTATGCTATAGGGTTCACTAATTTATTACCTTGATTTGAAACTATTGGTAGCACCTCCTCAAATTTAGATTAAAAATAAAACAAATAAGGAACATTATTGGTGAAGAAATGTCAAAAGCAAAGCCAAATTTGCAGCAGATATGGAAAGAAAAACACTAGAATGGGAATTCCCAGTTGGAACAACACTGTCCCTGAATTCATTGGGCAAACACTTATGAGAGACCCACTATTCTTAATACTAACATAAAATAATTCCATTTGAAAAGTTCTGCTTGTTTTTACTAAAATAGTAGCTGTTAACTTACTACGAATGTTCTATAATAATAAAGGAAATATAAATTATGCCTCTTATCTCCCCTCAAACTGTTTCAATTATTAAAAGTTACAGTAATATGCTAGAGTACAAACCAATATGCTCATGTTCTAATTTGTCGTGTCAAAGCACCACAGATTTTAGTGATAATTTAATTTTTAAGTCAAGAGTTTAAAATTATTTCAATAGGCTAACATCAAGGAATTTAAAATATTGGGTTCCTTTCAGCCGATCTAGGGAAATAGGTCATCTTTCCAGTTTCCAGAAGCAGCCTGCGTTTCCTTTGTCTTTTGTTTCCTATAAATTTTTATGTGTATTCTTCTCTAATATACTACATCTGACTGTAGCTTTCCCTCCTTTCACTCCTCCTAGTCTGACTCGTGTACCCCCCACTCCCACAGACCAATCTTCCTATATTTCACCTCAAAAAGAATATACTTCTCAGGGATATAAACTTACCATGGTAAAAACAAGTTACAATAAGAGTAGTCACAAACCCTCATATCACGACTGGACGAGGTGAACAAGTAGGAGTTAAGGGTCAAAAGAGTCAGAGCTACGTCCTACTCCTACTGTTCAGAGTCCCACAGGAACACCAACCTACACAAACATGACATATATGCAGAAAACCTAGCTCAGACCCAGAGAATGAAAGAGAGAGACAGAGACAGAGAGGCAAAGAGACAGAGTCAGAAAAAAAAGCAATGACAGAAAAAGTCAGAGAAAACACACAGAGCAAAAAGACAGAGAGATAAGGAGAGATAGTGACAGAGACTAATAGGGAAGTAGAGAGTATAAATCACCTAAATTAGGAGTAACCTATAAATGACGAGGCTTCATGCCTCTTTCATTTTTGGACTCCTTTGTCTGATCTTTCCAGTTGATAACAGGCTCAGTGTACACAGATTCAACATGACTGGTCCCTCTTCTCTGTTGTTGTAGGCTTTAACTTATTCTTTCCTCATGTCTAGAAATCTAAGAAGTACTTGTTCCCAGGAATACCTTGAGGTATATAAGGCTCTTGCTTCTTTCCAAGGTATTAATTGTAGGTGTGTAGTTTTAGACTTAGAGACATAAAAATGATTTGATCTGAATATTACCATTATTGTTAACCAAAGAATTCTCAAACTTTAAAATACTTATATTGCTTGTGCTGTATTATCTATATTAAAATTATTAGTATCTTATTTTCTTCTTTATAACTAGTTTTTCTGTGTAATAATTTAACAAGTAGTATGTATAGCTCTATCAATCTGTAAATCTGAAAATGTTATTATGACTCCAATTATTTTTAGTATCTTCAAATAGAATGTCTTCATTTATATACACAGTAATATACATTTTCTAGAAAATATTATTTAAAATTTCTAGAAAAAAGAAACAATTGATAATTTTATTTTAAATATACAAATTTATATAGATAACTAATAGAACTTGCTTGGGATGCACTAATTGTTAGGTTTTAAATCACAAATGAACAGTGTAATAGTTCAACAGGAACAGACAAGTATGGTGTTCTTGTTGGTTTTTGTCAACTTAAACAAACCTATACATATCTGGGGAAAAAATTAACCAAGAAAATACCTTTATTAGTTGGCCAGTAGGTAAGATTGCATGGTATTTTCTTGATTAGTACTGATATATGTTGGCCAAGCCCATGAATGGTGATGTCAGTCGTGGACAGGTGGGCTTTAGTTGTATAAGAAAGCAAGTAGAGCAAGCTACATAAGGAGCAAGTCAGGAGATTTCCTTAACAGTTCATATATTAATGGCTTTCTTTGATGGTGGACTTCTGTGATTTGGAAGTGTAAGCCAAATAACACATTTCCTCCACAAGTTACTTTTAGTCTATGGTTGTTGTCTTTACTAAGTTCATGCATAGTCAGTCATGCTGATGGGACATTATGAGTGCAGTTTCTGATACTAACAGGAGATACACTAACTCCCTGACCCTGTGGCTCTAACAATCTTTCCACCCAGTCTTCTGAAATTCTCACAGAGCCTTAGATGAAGTAGTTGGTTCTATCGATGTATGCACTGGGAGTGGGTTCCATAACTCCTCATATTGTTGATATTTTTCTGTAATTGTCATGACCTTAATGCAAGGAGAAGTTTCCTTGATGAAGGGTGAGGGCTACAAATATCTGTGATCACAAGACCAAACATTTAGAGTGTAGTTAGGCATGTGTTATGTCAACAGAATTTCTGAAATGAGCAGGAGAAAGACCACAAGGACAGTCTCTATACAAAGAACTATAAACTATTTTGGAATGTTTAGATTAGAATAAATAGTCTTCCCAATGGAAGAACACAACAATTGGATATCCAAAAACAAATGGAATCTCAGAAAACATATATAAACACAGATTTGGCAGGTTATACTTAGAAATATATAAATGTATATACAGGTACATCATTGTATGCAATTAATGGAAAAGAAGTCATGATTTGAAAGAGAACAGAAAGGAGTATATCAGAGAGTTTGGAGGACGAAATGGCAAACAAGAAGTGATATAATTATATTATAATCTCAAAATGAAATGAAGTACAAAATAACATTTGAGTTTCTTCACATACCACATTGCAAATTTCTAATGTATTTTTGTTTAATTAATTGTTTGCATGCATGAAGAGTATACAGACAAGTATGCCACTTGCATGTGTAAAGGCAGAGGAAAGCTGTGTAGTTGTTCTCTCCCGCAACCTTATGTGAATTCTGGAGTCGGGCTCATGTCAGTTTTTTTTTAAATTAGGCTTTTATTGCTGAGTCTTAAGTGTGGCAGATATTTCTTTATGTATTTATTGGGATTGAGCTCCATAACTCCATATTTTGATGGTTTGTGGTGTCCTGTAATAGCCTTTCATTTGTTGCAAGGAGAGATTTCCTTGATTAAGCATGAGGACTACACTATTTATGGCTATAAAAACAAATATTTACCATTTAGTTAGGGATTATGCTGATATAATAATGTTTTGCTTATAGTTTTGTTAAAGATGACTTCATTAATTTTTAGTTGTTTAGGGTTTCTAGTACAAGAAATTATCCCCCTCTTGTTAAGAAGGTCATAAGCCCAATTAAACAACTGTTAGTTACTGGCAAAATATGAACGCCACTACTATTGATAGTGGTAGTATGTTACAATACAAATCCACAGGCTTATCATGTCATGCTAGCCATTGCATTTGTAAAATAATTTGCATCATCATCAAATTGTATATCTTATTCACTACTCCTCCCATCTCCCTTCCACCTTCTCTTTTTCCTATATCCCCTCCCCTTCTATCGCCTCTTCAAAAAAGAATAGGCCAAAGAGGACAAAACAAATACAAGAGGACAAGGCAAAAAAAAAAAAAAAACTCATATGCAGGCTGGACAATGCATTCCAATAGGAGGAAAAGAGTTTGAAGATCAGGCAAAAAAAATTCAGAAATACACTTTGGTTCCACAACATTATACTTTGAGTTCTTGAGACATTGTTAATCTACAAAATTTTGATATTCATGTAATGGCAGTTGTTAAATTCATTTAGGATGAATTCACCAAAAATATAAAAACATGTATGTCAGAGACACTATTTTTTAAATTTTGTAATATTTGCACTTACAGAATACATACATTATAAAGAGCACATAGAACTGGAATTACACATGATTGAGAGATGCCTGACATGGGAGATGGGGAGGAGTGTGGATCCTGTGTAAGGGCAGGAAATTCTCTTAACCACTGAGTCACTGATCCATAAAATAAGGGCTTTTCAAAATGGAAACAAAATAAAATTCCTTTCAAGATCCACTAGTGTGTCTTTTGAATGCAACAAATATGTGTCTGTGTAACACCTGGCAAACAATCAAAGAGTGTGATAGCTTGCATAAGAAAACTAAGCACTTCTCTCCAGTGAGATAAATCACTATACAACATCATCTCAGTCTTCCATTGACTCCTCTGACAGTTTTTGAATGACTTTTACATGCTGAGATCTGTTGTTTCCGTTTATGTGAAGAAAAGGTGGCTTCCCTGGAGAAGAATTATATTCTAGAGAAGAGAGAAATAAATTAACACATAAAATGAATAAAGAAGTAGTAGTTTGTTGTATACGATGCTATTTTAAAATCCCACCTAAGCAAACCTTGTCTGTAATGCCATGTAGGAATAACGGCTGTTCTAAAATGTAACTTGGTGTATTAGACATGTAACAAGTGTGTGATTATGTGGAACAGACTTTTAAGAGAAGCTTGAATGCAAGCAAAGTTTTGGAAATTTGAGTATGTTTCATTTGATAACCGGACATAATAAAGAAATACAGAGGGTTAAATGGAAATAAGCAAATGGAATGTTTAAAAAATTTACATCTAGAAGAAATGAACAAATTCTATAAACTGGTCCTCTCCTTCTCACGTGTGAGATCCCTCACTCACATACACACAGACACACATGCAGACACATAGCACACATACACAGAGACACATACACACAAAACACATATACGTATACACCTTTGGGAGACAGCTTGGTCGTGAGAATATGACACAAATAAATATCATTTAATAATAGATAACTCACCTTTCTATTATAAGTTAAAATAGCAAAAATGTAACATGTATTTTACAAAACAGGACCTCACAAGAGAGCAGTTATTGATATCTTCTTAATCTTGAACTTCTCAGTCTCCAGAATTATGAAAAATAAATTTCTATTCTCCCTGAGATAGGCGATCTGTAACAAATCTAATGAATTCAAAGAATATGCTAAGACCCATTAAACAAAGACATCACACAAGAATCAGTAAGGCCATTAATTAGTAGGCTTTTTAGTACACAAGGTAAATGGGAGAGTTTGCACACATAATACAATGCAACGGTGCCAATTAAAGCTCATCAAAAGCTTAAAACTCTGCATTAAACAAGCTTTGGAGTAATAACTGTTTCTGGTAGGGAAAATCAATACCTGCTACAGATGCTTTTTAAAAAAAGGCAGAAAAGTTGTATGTCCTTAACATGACTCACCACAAAATACCTATTACTTTTATTTTACACCAACGAACATTACATATGTAATGAAAAAAATCTGACTGACCTCATTTGCCCCGGTAATTAAAGCTATGCTATTTTCAATATTGAGACACAGCAACATAATATGCTATACCCATTAAAAATTAAAAAGCCTATGGAACAAAAGGTGAGGGTGACTCTAGAATAAAGCTAGCCTACAATATTCAAGTGTATTAAAGTTAAAATAGATGAAGTATAACTGAAGACCAATTCCAGACACTCAAAATATAAAGTAGATATTAAAATTAATTGCAATGATCCCTGAGCCTTGGAGCATTAATAATTTGTTCGTTTGGAGTGGGCACCATTTGTTCTATTCAGTTTGATCAATTCTGGGTTTTTGTAAGTTTCTGACTGTTGCCAAGAGAGGTTTCTTTGTAGAGGAGTGGAAATAACACTACTATCCTTGGACTTGGAGACATATAATAATTTAAAAAGAAGCAAATTTCATTTAAAATGGATGATAATGCTTTCTTTAGCCACAGACACTGATTTTATACTTGTCTCGTGCACTGGGTAATAAGGTCAGTAGAGGCTTGCTGCCAAACTTCCAATGGTCAAGCCGTCTCAGTACTTACTAAAATATTAAACTTGGACTGAATGAATGATTTACTTGTGAAAATTAAATGCAACTTTCAATTTTATATTGGACTATTATATTAAGAAATAATTAAAAGTTCCCCAGGAATATGGGAATTGATCTACCTCAAGATCCAGCTAACCACTGTCAGACTCCGAAGGACACTTCACCCTATCACAGGGGCACTTGCTCAGCCATGTTCGTTGTTGAATTATACATACATTCCAGAAACTAGAAACAAACGAGATGTTCCCCTGATAGAAGAATAGAGAAAGGAAACGTGGTGCATTTGCACAATGGAGTATTTTCAGCTGTTATAAATGACATTTTGAAAATTTCAGGTAAATAGATAGAACTGTAAAATAATCCTCTTGAGTGAGGTAAGCCAGAGCTAGAAAGATGTATATCTTATGTCTCCATTTTATGTGCATGTTAGCTGTTAAGTCAATGATAGCCATGCTATATTCCATAGAACCACAGAGGTTAGGCATGAACTAAATAACCGGTGAGGGATTAGGTTGGTACACATAGGTATTCTCAGGAAAAGGAAATAAAGGAGATAGTTATGGATGAGTGGGTGGGGACTGGAAAGGAGTATCAACTGTAGATGGAGAAGTTCAAGGGGAATGACGAAGGGGATATGGGGAGAGACAGACAAAATCAAGGCTATTTGAGGGGTGGTATGGAAACCAAGTACAGCAGAAACTTCCTAAAATATATACATATATGAAGGTGAACTAATTGAAAATTAATGAGAGTTGGAACTCTAACTGGCCATCTTTTGTCATCAAATTGAAGCTTCCAGAATTAAAATTGGGTTATATCTAATTGAATTGTTGGCAAAGAGCTTCTATTGGAATTCATACTGTAGTGTCATTTTATTTGTATTTTAATAAATAAAGCCTGTCTGAGGATCAGAAAAGTATAACAGAAACACTGTTCAACCTTACAGACCAGACAGCAATGAAACATACCTTTAATCCCAATAGCTACACTAGTTTGCCATTGAAACCAGATGATAGTGGTGCATGATCTTAATCTCAAAACTAGAGAGGATACACAATGAAGAAGATAACTCTAGTCTCAGTCTCATTCTGAGATTTCCTGGGGTGGGATCACCATTTTCAGACTGAGGAAGAGGTATGAGCCAGTGGCTATCTGCATTGTGTTTCTGGTCTATAGGTTGAACCCCAATACCTGTCTCTGGGTTTTTATTAATCATGGAACATAAACAACCCATTCTGTTTCCAAAGCAATATGCTTGTCTCCAGAAACTAAGAACAGGACCCCATTGCCAGAAGACAGTATCAGATCCTCTGGGACTGGAGTCATAAACAGTTTTGAACTGGCAATTGAAGGCAGGGTCTCTGAAGACAAGAGGCCTCCTACTAAGTCTTGATCCACCATTTGTATAGATAAGATCAGTGGTTAAAATTTCCTTAGGGGTGATAGCAAGAATAAAAGGGACAGATACAGTATTCCAGGTGATGTGAGAACATCTGAAGACTTGGAGCAAAGAAACTCAGATAACTATGATCATGTGATATTTGACTTTCTGAGTGTCAGTTACATCCCTAAGTATGCTTTCTTTCTTTTATCCCCCTAGGTCCATTCACTTATCACCCAATTTCATGTTTTAAACTTTTATTTACATCTTAATAGTATTCTATGATTTATTTTAGATTTAAAAAAAACCTCCTGCTATTGTGCTTAGAGCAGCAAATAATATGACATGTAGAGTAGACTATCAAGTCCTTTGAGCAAATCGCAAGAAGTGGTATATCTTTAGATTTGTTTATTTTTCTTTTTATTTTGGGGTTTTTCTTCACAGAAGGCTTGGACCAGTTTACCATCCCACTAAGAGTGAATGCGGGATCCTCTTCCAATGCTGCATTTGTTGTCAGTTTCCTTGCTGTTGGTTCTTCTGACTTAGGTGAGATGAATGTCAAGTTTTTCTTGTTTTGCTTATGTTATTTTTATTTCCCTTAATACCAAGTTAAACTTATTTATTTATTTATTTATTCCATTAGATATATTCTGTTTATTATTTTTTCTTTCATAACTCTTTGTTCAGATTCCAAGCCCAGTTTTGGAATTCTTTCTCTTTGACATTTTTGTTTTGTTTTGTTTTGCTATTTTTCATCTAGCAGATGTATGGCTGGCAAAAATTCTCTCCCATTCTGTAGGCTTCTTCTTTACCTAACTGATTGTTTCTTTATCTGTGCAGAAGATTTTTAGTCTTATGAGTCTTACTTTTTTTGATAACAAATTCTGGACAACTTGGTCCTACTTATTTAATTTCTTCCTACACTTATACCATGTGTAGGAAGTACTGCATAGGTTTTCTCCTGATAGTTTCAGCTTTCACTTTTAAGTCTTTGATCAAGTTGGAATTAATTTTTTTGAAAGAAGATAGATGTGGTTTATTTTACTTCTTATGAACATAGGCATCAAGTTTTTTAGCATCACTTGTTGAAAATGTTGTCTTTTATTTAGTATATTTGTTTTACCATTTTTGTCAAATATATGATAATTGTAGTTATGAATATAAATGTTTAGATCTTGAATTTTGTCCCGTTGGCCTACATGTCTGCTTTTGCACCACTGTTAGTTTATCTGTCTATCTATCTATCTATCTATCTATCTATCTATCTATCTATCTATCTATCTATCTATCCATCCATCTATCATCTATCTATCTATCTATCTATCTATCTATCTATCTATCTATCTATTTATTATCTATTGTCTACCTACCTACCTACCTATTTATTATTATTTTGGTTCTGTAATATATATTTAGATCTGAAATGTTAGGCCTCCAACATTGTTTTCTAAGTTCAGGATGGCTTTGTTATCTGGGGAATTTTGTGGGTCCATATGAATTTTAGGAAAGTTTATATTTCTAAGAATAAAGAAATGACTATTTTCTTAATATGAATCTGTAAGTAGCTTTTGGTAGGATTGTGATTTTTACAATATGAATTCTACCAATCAATAAGTAGATGATGCTTTTTCATGTTGTGGCTTATTTTCTTATCTCTTTATTCAGAGGCTTCACATTGTCACTGTAGAGTGTTTCCTCTTTGGTTAGATTTATTCCTGTATATTTATTTTCTTGGAAGCCATTGTGAGTGTGAATATGTTCATAATCTCTTTTCCCAGTTGTCTGTGATGAGTATGTCTAAAGGCTACTAGTATTTGTCAGTTTGTTTTATATCCTGCCACATTTTTGAAATTATTGTGTTTATATAACTTTTAAAGACCATGGGTGTGGAAAGGAGCCATATAGTGTATAACAGTAAAATAAAAGGATTTAAATGGGAAGTCAGAAAATGAGAATTTACTAAGGAATGAATGAGAGATAGAGGAAGTGACTGGAAGATTCAACAAAAGTACATGTGTCTGAAAAGTCTTAACCAATCATGCTATTATCTATTTACCTTAAACTACCTTTAATACATTTAAGTCTATATATACTTATGCATCTATAGTCTAAATAAAAATTTTCTATCTCAGTTTAACAATGATCCCCTCAAGGGCTGTAGACTACCTCACAAAAACTCAAATGGAGACATGAGAGACATATTTTTGAGTTGTTGGTTTGGTTGTTGATGACTCTTAAAAATATATGTGCCAGTGCTGTTACCCTTCGCTGTCTCTCAGATTTTAAAGAAAAGTTCCTATTGCCCAAGACACCACACACCTCAGACACAGCAATTAGAAGATTCCAGTTGGAACTCTCCTGAAAGTCTTCTCCCAGAACACTTGATTTCATGGTTCCATAAGGTGCCCTGAAATTTCTCAAGGGATGGAAGCAGCAAATAGTCCTACAGAGTTATGATGCTCATAAACTATAACAGTCACTGGAACAGAATAATAACTCTACTGTGATTGTGTCACGCTAATTTTGGTAGTAACCTACTGCTCTGAACTTTGACCAAAGACTTGCCCAACAAGAAATAAGTCACACCAGAATCTAGATACTCAGTCCACCAATCAGGGAGAGTAAAGATCGTGGAGGAGAACCTAGAACTTACACTGTATTTAACAGGATAGTTCAGAACTATATTCTCAATAGTTATCCTTCTATTTAAAACCTTATTTATGTCTCACCTGCAATCAAATGGATGTCTCTTTGCAACAGATAGAGATCACCAAACAAAATACTACTGACCAAAATGTAGAAAACTTGTGATCATAAATTACCCAGCCCCAATTGATATACCACAACTTCTGCACTTATGGGATTAAGGATAATGGCACAATATTTGGCAGAAAGATTGAAAACAACAAGGGGAACAATATGCTTGTTATGATACTTCTTGTCCTTGAGTATCAGAAATGCTGCACCTGTGAAATCTCATCAACATCCCAATGGTGTGGAATGTCGTTCTATCTATGTATTGCTTTTATTGTTTAATACATAAATTTGTTTAGGCCAGTGGCTTAACAAAATATAGCTAAGCAGGAACACTAAACTGAATGTTGGGAGAAAGAAGGCAGATTCAGAGAGATGCCCTGTAGCTGTCAAAGGGGAAAGACGTGAGCTGTCAGCTGTACTTGCCAGCAGGCCACTAGCCTTGTGATAAAATATGAAATATTAGAAATGGGTTAACCAAAGATATAAGAACTAGATAGCTATATGCTTAAGTGATTGGCTAATCAGTGATTAAAATAATGTAGTTTTTATGTGATTGTTTCAGGAGTCTGGGTGGTCAGGAAACAAAAAAAGCTGCCCCCCGACTACAATGGCACACTAAAGAAGACAAAACATGAAGAATACAAATAGTTATTCAAAGAAGGGGGAAATACAATGGGACCTTAACTCTAATCAAAGAACTGTAGGCAAATAGAAATATTCTTCTACAAGGAAGAGTCCCTTGTTAGTTATGTAGTACTCAGTGGTTAGCTTAGGAAGATATGCAATATATGATTCAATGAGGTTGTATTTATATATATATTTAGAAACCTCTTGCCCTCCATGTTTGTATAACAGTTACAATAGTAAAGGCCACAATTTTATAAAGAGTAAGATCAGTCCATAAAAAAGACTGGAGGAAAAAAATAGAAGAGGTAAAATGGTGTAGTCATATTTTAATAAGTGTGTGTGTGTTGTCATGTGAAAGTTCAAAATGATTTTCAGAAAGGAAGTGTAAAGTCTGTGAACTGTGTTTGGTATGTGTATTTGGGAAGAAAAATGCATAATTTAGTCTGGTATGGTTTGCTTCTAGCTGCTGAGAAACTGTAGAACTGCCCAAATTCAGCTGTGTGTGTGTGTGTGTGTGCGTGTGTGTGTGTGTGTGTGTGTGTGTGTTGTGTGTGTGTGTGTGTGTTTCTCACTGGTAACTCTGGTTTGCTTTTATATGGAATCAAAAGGAGAAGAAGCATTGCCCCACTGAGTATGTGTATGCAGGCTGTGTTTCTTCTAAGGTAAAAGGAAAAGGTATGGTTTTCTAACTCAGCTGCTCTATAAGAAAGGAAAAAATAGCAAGGCAATAGTACAAAAAAAAAAAAAAGTGCTCCAAACTGTGTGGTGGAATCTGATCTCAGAATACCTCCTAGCCTGCCAGCAGACTAGTGCAAGGGGCAAATTGTAGCTGGAAGATGGCTCCACATCTGCCTTCAATCAATTCCTTACCCTAAAATGCTCTGCTTCTCCCTCTTGTCTCTGAAGCTACCCTTCCACGGCCCCAAGGCCCTTGGAACACATGTGCTTTCCACTTGCAAACATCTCCTGGCTTCGGGAGCACCGTTTCTGCTAATTTAACACAAAACAGAAAGTAACACAGAAAACTTTATTTTACCTCAGTTCAAGGATTTAATAGTATTGTTCTGAACCTCTTCTCCTAAATTTCTTCCCAGGCCACTTGTCTGTAAGCTATAACAGAGGGAAAATCTGAATGCTGCATTAAATGTGTATGCTTTTATTCAAACTATATAAGATTGTTTTTAATATCTTTATTTATTTAAAACAGTTTTTCCTCATTTTGCACACCAATCTCAATACCCATTCTCTCCCAATCTCCCATTCCCCCCAATCCTCCCTTCATCTACCCCTCAGAGAGGGTAAGACTTCCCATGCGGAGTCAACAAAATATCTCATATCACTTTGAGGCAGAACAAAGGCATTCCCCTTATATATAAGCTGAGTAACATCTCTCCAAAGAGACTGTGCTTCAAAGCCAGCTCAAGCACTAAGAATAAGTCCTGGTCCCACTGCCAGTGGCCCCATAAACTTCCCCAGCCACGCAACTGTCACGCACTGTAGAGGGAGCTGCAGGGAGCTAGCTTTACCCAAAATAATTACATGGATACTGTATTCATTTAAACACTGCCTAGCCCATTAGTTTCAGCCTCTAATTGAATTGGCTAATTCTCACATCTTGCTTTAACCCATATTTTGTAATCTGTGTAGCACCACGAGGTAGGTGGTGGCTTACCGGAAAGATCTTAATCTGCGTCCATCTCAGAGAGGAGAGGCATGCTGTCTGCCTCACTGCCTTCTTCCTCCCAGCATTCTGTTCTGTCTTCCCCGCCTACCTATGTTCTGACCTATAAGGCCAAGCAATTTTCTTTATTAATTAACTAATGAAAGCAACAGATAGATAGAAGACCCACCTACATCAACTCACATGCAGAGGACCTAGTTTGGTCCTATGCAGGTTTTCCCAATGTCAGTCTTGATTCATTGAGCTCCCACTACTTAGGTAAGCTGTTCCCCATCATGGTCTTGACACCTTTGCTCATATTATTGCTCCTCTGTCTCTTCAGCTGGACACTGGGAGCTTTCCAGTGTTTTGCTGTGTATCTCTGTAACTGCTTCCATCAGTTGCTGAATGCAGGTTTTATGATGACCAATAAGGCAGTCATCAACCAGATTTCAGAAGATGGCCAATGCAGGTGCTCACTCCACTCTTGTTTAGGGTCATAGCTGGGTTCATCCTTGTGGATGCCTGGTAATTTGCCTAGTGTTAGGTTTCTCACTAGTCCCATAATAGCTCCTCAATCAGGACAGCTCCTTTCCTGCTCTCCATCTCTGACCTTCCCCCAACTAGGCCATTCTGTTCACTCATATTCTCCCCCAATCCCCTTCTCCCCTCCCTAGCCCTTTAGGTCCTCTATTCTTCCTCTATCTTATGCTTGCAATTTCCTCAGGAAATCTTAAATATTTCCCCTTCCCAGGGAGATCCATGTATGTCTTTCTTAAAGTTATTCTTGTTACCTTGCTTCTCTGAGGTGGTGGGCTATCGTCTGGTTATCCTTTGATTTACATCTAATTCACTTATGAGTGAGTACATACTGTGTTTGTCTTTCTTGGTCCGGCTTACCTCACTCTGTTGTATTAGTTTAGGCTCTGGTTTGTTCATGATGTTCTCACCAACTCTAACTTTGCAAGACAATCAGGAAATTCTGCATCAACCTACCCCTGGACCCAGCAATACCACTCCTGGGAATATACCCAAGAGATGCCCCATCATATGACAAGAGCATTTGTTCAACTATGTTCATAGCAGTATTATTTGTAATAGCCAGAACCTGGAAACAACCTAGATGCCCTTCAATGGAAGAATGGATGAAGAAAGTGTGGAACGTCTACACATTAGAGTACTACGCTGCGGTAAAAAACAATGACTTCTCGAATTTTGCATGCAAATGGATGGAAATAGAAAACACTATCCTAAGTGAGAACCTTCATCTGGTGATGGATGGCGATAGAGACAGAGACCCACACTGGAGCACTGGACTGAGCTCTCAAGGTCCCAATGAGGAGCGGAAGGAGGGAGAACATGAGCAAAGAAGTCGGGACCACGGGGGGTGCACCCACCCATTGAGACAGTGGAGCTGATCTATTGGGAGCTCACCAAGGCCAGCTGGACTGTGACGGAAAAAGCATGGGATATAACTGGTCTCTCTGAACATGGCGAACAATGAGGACTGATGAGAAGCTAAGGACAATGGCACGGGGTTTTGATCCTATGTAATGTGCTGGCTTTGTGGGAGCCTAGCCAGTTTGGATGTTCACCTTCCTAAATATAGACGGAGCGGGGAGGACCTAGGTCTTACCACAGGGCAGGGAACCCTGACTGCCCATTGGACTGGAGAGAGGAGTGGGGGGAGGGGGAGAAGGGTGGGAGGAGGGGGAGGGAATGGGAGGCTGGGAGGAGGTGGAAACTTGTTTTTTTTTCCTTTTCTCAATAAAAAAAAAGAAAAAATCATTTGTGTGTAACATTATCTTAGTTTATATAGAACTTGTTGGCTAATGTTACCAAATTAGGCACTTCTTTTAAGTATATATCTTGCTTGTGTTTTGACAGACTAGAAAAACTCCACTTAAAGACTAAATATTCTTGAGTATTACTCATTCTTCCTGTGTTCAAAATAGTCAATAGGATTTGTTATGTAGAAATAGTATTTATGTCTAAAAAAATGACACACTGTGACAGGAGATAGAAGAAAATCTTTAGCAAGACAACAAAGAGAGATTAGTTTATACCCTTGAGTAGAACAATTAGTAAAATTTTCATGTTAGAGAAATGGGTCATCCTAGAAATCCAGGATCCAGTTAACAAAAACATGGTCATCTGTAATATTGTAGAGCAGTACATGTTTAGACAAACTCAGGCATGTTCAGTACTGCTTTGTTTCGGCATGAAAAGTGAAAAGGGAAAAGGAGAAGTAAATCAAAATATACAGGAGATTAAATGCACCTCCAAAGGGCTTTCTATCATATCTTTGAGAGGAGTAAATAAACTCTAAAAGAATTAGTTCAATAATCATGTTCATAGATCACAAAGACTTTTATAACTTCAAAAAGTCAATAAATTGAAGAGACTTTTTAAATATGAAAAAGGCAAGAGAGGAGCTTGTGCACTATTGAATTTAAGGCAGACAATAAAAATATGAATGCAAAACTAGACACAAGAACTATGAAGAGGAGATAAATATAAAACCACTTAAGAAGACAGACTCTACAGGATTGTCTGATAAATTAAATATGGGAAATTAAAGACTAAATAAAATTTCTGTTTTTTTTTAATTTTATGAACAAGATGGAAAGTTCCGCAAAATCAGGTAGAGAGAAAATTGTGTGGAAGAATACTTTGAATATGAGTTTTTACAACTGACCCTAGACATGTAAGAAAATATCTATTGGCAGTGTTTGGGACCAGAGGAAAGTTTGCACACTGACAGTGGGGGAGAGTATAGTATCCTACCACAAACATATTTGTGGTGTGCTATGTTTCTCAGAGAAACAGCAAATGGCTGAATTTTCAAAAAGACAGAAACACTTGTTTCACAAAAGTAATATACATATATCTCAATTATTGAAGTTAATTAGAAGAAAAGATTTAAAAAAAGTTCTTCTTATTGATAAACCCCACCCTTTCTTCCTGAAAGAAACTTTCCCTTAAAGGGGAAAAAAAATCTGGGTTGGATTGTTGGACTAGAGTCCATACAGATTACTGCAGGTATAAGTTACCTGGGGAATCTCATGCGCATGATAAGATAAATCCTCTTTGCTAGTCATTCTTCCCCACTCTACCCCTTCTTCACCCAGAACTGCAATCTTCCCCTAATCTTCCAAACACTTCACGAACTACATCTGTTTGTTCTCTTGGCATCTCAAACCCAGTGATTCTGGCATGGAATATCACTTGAGTATTCTGTTCACCGATAGTGGCTGTTTGTTTCATAGACTGAAATAACAAAAATTTACAGAGAGAAAAGAGTAATTTAAACCTTTTTCTACAATAACCAGTTTATAGTAGCTATGCCTATGGTTATGGATGGTATTGTGCAGGTTGGGACTGGCACAAGAAGCCCATTAAGATGTATGGAATAGAAAGAGAATTGAGAGTTGCATGCGGAGACAACATCAAACAAAATTCAGAGAATCATAAAAATAGAAGGACCATGGGCTGGAGAGATGGCTCAGAGGTTAAGAGCATTGCCTGCTCTTCCAAAGGACCTGAGTTCAATTCCCAGCAACCACATGGTGGCTCACAACCATCTGCAGTGAGGTCTGGTGCCCTCTTCTGGCCTGCAGGCATACACATAGACAGAACATTGTATACATAATAAATAAATATTTAAAAAAAAATAGAAGCCAGGCGGTGGTGGCGCACGCCTTTAATCCTAGCACTCGGGAGGCAGAGGCAGGCGGATCTCTGTGAGTTCGAGACCAGCCTGGTCTACAAGAGCTAGTTCCAGGACAGGCTCCAAAACCACAGAGAAACCCTGTCTCGAAAAACCAAAAAAAAAAAAAAAAAATAGAAGGACCAAAGTGTGTTTGTTAAATTTGGCAGTGTGAACACGTCAGGATAATTTCTGGTGGAAAGAAGACTTTTGAGGGGTTGGAAATTGGTTAAATGGAAACATATCTATAGCCAATAGCTTATATTTAAAAAGAATGTGTGTGTTCTACAAGACTAAAGATAGGGAGAGTGTGATAATATTTCTAATATTTAACATCTTCCTAAACTTTCAAAATTTTATGTAAGGGCTATAAGAGAGTCCAAATATTATAAACTTGTTGCTACTGTGATTAACAGAAGAAAAGTACACGTTCATTTGAGAACTTGGTAGATATATACCAAGATCACAACTAACTCAAATCAAATGAAGGCTCCTGAACTAATAAATTATACTGTGCATAATAATTGAGAACTTCTGAGGCAATCTCTCAGTCTAAGTAATAATGCATTTGAGGACATTCAGACACAAGGAATACCCATTTCATCATGCCAATTGAAAATTTTCCAACAATCCATATGAATAAAAGTACATTTTTTTCTAGAAACTGGGTCATACTAATTCTAGATTATTTTATTCACTTATGCTGCTCTGCCCTGGTTTATAATTAAGCCCATTCACTGATCTCAATTGTCCTGACAATCGGACCTCATCTTTGTTTTTCTAACTGTTATATTATTTGGCTTCTCTTTTCCTTTATACTCTTCTCCCTGTTTTTCTATTAGACATGTAGCTTTTCAAACAATCAGCCATGATATAGGTGGCAATAAAAATGTTATGAACACGTAAGCTCCCTACTTGTCTATCACTTCTAAATCACCAAGTAAAAGTTCTTTGAACATGTTAAGGGTCTCTTCATACCCTTAAGATGGTGAATAGTCATTTGGTAGGTTTTTTTTTAATAGAAAATGCTGATCTCTTGCATCCTTATCAAAAGAAATAGTTCTTGCTGTTTCTTATGTAGATGTTTCGTTCTCTGCTGTTTGTTAATCATGGCTCAAATCATGACTTCATGTTGTTTGCCACATCAACTCATTCATAATAATAATAGTCATTCCATCATGTTTCTGCTACCTTCAAATTTTCTCTCTGGTATGTTAAAGCATATATATTTTGCTTATTTATTTATAGCCTGTATTTTAAATTAAAATATTTAACAAGTTATGAGAAAATATTATTACTTTTGTTCATTTAACTGTCACCAAATACCTAAATGAAGCCTACAGTGAAATAAAAGGCAAATGATTTAAAAATCCATCATTAAGTTTATTTTTTCAAAGCACTACATTCTCTTTTTCCTCATTTCTTTAACTTTTATGTTTTTACAAATAGTGAAATCACTACTTTAACTGGATTATATCTTAAGCATTTCACTAGTGCTCTGAAAGGTGTCTGCAAAGCTCTATTAATTCAAACAAATAACATAAGAATAATTCAAACCAGGAATGAACTGAGAACACACTTTGGCAAATTCTGCTCTTAATGAACCTTGAAATAAGTTTGGAAACAACCTTAATTCTACTGAACCACTTTGGTTCTATTTACTCTTTTACAAGTTCAGTGGTTAAATAGTACCTTAGTGGAAGCAGCCTTAAACAACTCTATTAGACTAATACCAAGGACTGATTTGATGTTCTCCTTTTTCTTTTAAACTGGAGAACAAATTAGGTCATAGTGATAGATTCAATCCTAACATTGTCTTGATATTGAGAGAAATTATGTTTCAAAATTAGACAGTGTGTAGAATTAAGTATTAAGCTTGTGCAGAATGAGAAATGAGCTATATTGGAAATTAGAAATGAAAAGAAACAAAACAAATGCCCTAGAAAAGCTAAGAAGATACATAGTTCTGTCATAGAATTTATTCATTAGAGCGTCATAGATGCACCAATTTGTAACTGGACATGAACTCGTATTCGGTCTAGTGCTTGAAAAAGAATGCACAAAGAATGTCATAACAGAGGAAACATTGCACTTACATTATACCCCAGGGAAGTTACAGTTTAGCATTCTTAACTGATAATAAAAATTAGACTTAGGCTCTCTCCTCTGACTTACTTTGTACTTTATTTTTGTCTAACTTATTATGACATGTTGTTGAAGAATAGACCAAATGTTAGGAAATGCAATTCTGCCACTGAACAGCAACCCATGTATCTTATGGAAAGACAACCTCCAGTTCTTCCGCTTGACCAATGAACTCAGAAATGTGGTGTAATTATTTGGTATCTTATATTTCTACTTGTGGGCATGTAGCCAGTTTGTCAGCATTCCAAAAAGGCTAATATATTACAAAAGGGCCAAGAGACAAAGACAACTTTCTGAGGTTGTTGAATGGTTTTCTGTACTCAGTAGAAACATCATAGAAGAAGGCAGACATTTGCTTCAGTCTTCAGCTTTGGGTCTCCTTAAGGGCTTTAGAACATTCCTCAACTTCCATGCCTTACTGGAATTAGGCTGTGATTTCTCATTTCTTGCATCTATCTTTTAAAATAGTTTCAGCCTGCATTATAGGGAACTTCCCATCATTCAATGCTTACCCAGTTTTGTATGCTCAATAACCCACAAGCATGCATGAAAATTAAAATTGATAGCAAGCATAAACAAATTATAGTTTACCTAAACTCCTAAGTACCTTTATACTTCATAATATCTCCTTTTTCATGACTTCCTGGCCATTTTATACAATCCCTTTATCAAATAAATCCAACAATAAAAAACCAAAACATTTAATAATATTTAGGATAAAATGAAATCTAGAAATTTTAATTTTATAATTTTTTTTCTTGGTGAATAAAAACTAATAAAATCAAAGTATTCCTGGTTATAAATAATCTTTCCAAGGTTAGTCTTTGACTTCCTATGGCGTAAGGAAAAAGACTCATCATCAGATGGTCGCAATTTTATCTGACATAATTTAGCCAATCCTGACAGCTCATATTTGCAATCCCAACATTTGAAAGCCCAACACAATTAAGTCAGAGTTCAGAAAAACCTTGGTTATATAAAAGAGTTAACTATAAGAGTTCAGCCTGAGCTACATAAGAACTTCACTCAAAAACTGTGAACAATCAAACAAGATATATTTTCATACATATATCTGACTACAGAGCTTCTCTTCTGCCAGTTCCTCCTAGAGCCTCACTTTGTGGAACTGATCTGTCACTTATCATCACACAAAAATGCAACTTAGTTTCATTCCATAGAGGTGAAGTCTGTGCTCCCCAGAAAATCCTTAATAGGATCATTTATAGTAATTTTATTTTATAAGAGTTATTAATATTTTTTCCTTTTTACTTGCTTGCAGCTTCTATTCTGACAATTATATCAGCATCTGTCAGGTGAATATCTATTACCCACACAAGTTATTAATTTCCCTGAAACACCTGTGTCTTTCAAATCCTTGGACATTGTACATGCTTTTTTCTTCCCAACATACAATCAATAGTACTTATTAAACCTGATCACGACACACACACGCACGTGCACGCACACACACACACACACACACACGAATTCACATGTATGGATATCAGATGACTTTCCTTGTAATGGCTAAAGTAGGGGGTATTCTTATCATATTAGCTTAGGGAACCAGGTACCAGATCCTTCAAGGTTGACTGAGCCAAATCCTCTTCCGTCCTCTTCCCCCTTTCTTAAACACAAACATCTTAGAAAACTGTTCATCTTGCGTCCTGGATGTAGCATAAGATCACGATTTGCCATCTCCTCTGCTGCTGTTCAACAGTAGGTATGATGATTTCCATGCTATGAAGAAAAAGTCAAGTCTTAAAAAGAAATGTAAATTAAAAATTGGTAGTTCAACTTGGAGCTAATGGAACGCATTTTCCTCTTAAGAAGGTTCATTCAACTCTAAGCTATTCCTAAATCAATACCTTGCCCTGTAGCCTATTGTGTTTAAGTTGCTGCTGTTTAAATCAATACAGTCTCCTTGTTATCCATTTTAAAATATATTCACATTGTTTTTCAGTTATTTAATATTTTTTACTTCACAGGCAGAAGTTGCCAAGAACGCACGGTGACATCCTTATCAACCATTTACTGTGGTCTCAAGCTAGACTCCAGAGCAGGCTTTACAAAGTGGGAAGTATACACAGGAACACAACCATTTTCTTCTCTGCTCTTTGTCAGGGAAATGCACCTTAAGAGATTCTACTGCAAATATTTGTTAGAAATCATCCTTCTAAAACCCTTAATGCCTATTCATTTTAATAAATTTCTCACAAGACCTTTAAACTTTCTGCCATCAGCCAATTTCCTTCTTTATTATAAATAAAAGAAACATCTCATTTCCAGTCTTATTTGAATCTCCAATTTCTTTAAAGGTAAGAGAAACGCCGATTTGCCAGAATAACTCATTTCCTTCTTTTCCGCTCCATCCCTCCCTTTTCTCAGGAAAGCGAAAACTCAAACAGCTTTTCTGCATAATTAATCAGGTTTTCCACTGTGCCTCAGACTAGCTTAGCTAGATCTCTGAATATTTTCTAATTAGTTTTTTTATAAAGTTATCTAGATAATTTGTAGCTGGAAATATGTGAGAAAATTAAATTGTGAGCCCAGCAGATTGCCACTTTTAAATCACATCCCCCTATTTTAACATCACCACTTTGTCACACACACCCACTCACACGCATACACACACACACACAAACACACCACACTCACATACAAACACTTACACATAGTTCTCCAGCTAACTGAGACCTCTTGCCTTCAGCATTACAGCTCCCAATAGATTACTGTCTAATTTCACAGGTTGTTAAGCCACACATTCAATCCTTTACACCTTTAGCCAAATACACATCAGTGGAATCAAATAATTAGAGACCAAAAGGCCTCAACCCTATTGTTGATTAGTTTTATTATTTCCCTGAGCATTTAAAAACATTCACTTGTTCATGCATTTTATTTACCAGTAGAAAATCAAACATCTCCTTCCCTATAGGAAAATCTAGCTGTGCAGTTTTTCAGGTTTCTGTGTTTATGTCTAGGCTGCATTCCTATCCAAGACATTTTATTTATACTTTCACTGTCTTTTATTTCATATTTACCAACTCTGATCTAGTTCACTTAGGATGTTTTTGTTATTTTGTAATGTGAAATGTTCACCTCTATAGCCAGAAGTCTTTAAAATCATGCACATTAATGACTTTATGACAGTATTGGCAAAAGATCCTAGTGAAGAACTGCTAATAAATAATGTTTCACAGTGTGATCAGAGGCTTTATGATCAGGACAGGTAGAATTCTCTCACATTTGTGACATACTGAAAGTTGTGAGACAGGACAAGGTATGTTGTTGCATACATTCGAAGCCCCTGTGAACAAGAATAAATTGCATTGCAAAATATCACACAACTTATTCCTAAACTATAAGGAAATATTCAATTATTAATCTTTATGAGTTTGGTATTTTATGATCTAGGCTTATCTTTATTATAACTTTCTTTTTGGATTGATCAACAAGAATGACTATGTAGATTAAAAAGATATCAAAAAGAATAAGAAAAACATTTCTAGTATTTCAGGAGAATGGCAAGAAGGAAGTATCTGTGTCTGTGTCTGTGTGCATGTGTTTATGTGTGTATGTGTTTGTGTGTGCATGTGTTTATGTGTGTATGTGTTTGTATATGTAGTTAAATTAACAAGTTATATTTTAAAAATGCACTTGAGGTGAAAGTCTGTCAAGAGCATGGAATACATGGAAAATGAGAGAAGAAAGCAAACAATCTTTGAACCTAGTCATAGACGAATTTCAGGTTCAATGACCGACAAATATCTCTGTGAACGTCACAGCTATGAGAAGAGAAATTATGGAGGGTGGAAGGTCAGAGGGAGGGGGTGAGGGAGCAAGCACGTGAAACAGTACCAAAGCTCTTCTCCAGTAGATCATTGTTTTGTTGCTCTTAAGGGACAGGAACTACCTTTACCCTTTAAGTTCTTTGTCCAGTGCTGTGTATAACACATTTAATTTATAACATTGCTCATATTAAGTTGTAGAAATTCGATTCCCAACTATACTATGTAATGGGTTCACTTTTTAATAAGACTAGACTTGCTATCTAACTGTCACAAAAAAATTTTGGTGCATTTAATCTAGGAATAAATTTTCTCTTGGATGTTTGCCAATGAATCAAAATTGCTGCATTAGCTTAATCATCATTCCAAAAGGTTAATATACTTCAGTAGAAAAGTGGAAAACTCTGGACTGAATGCTGATATAACACTTGGATCACTAGGAAACCACCTCATTAATACTGCTGGTCTATTTTGTGTTCTATAAAAATAAAACTGTGTGTTCTTTGGCTGCAAAATGAACACATTCAGATTTTGGAAGCCATAATTGAAATTGAAAACTTAGCCTGTAGTCTGAGAAGAGACATTCGGGTTGAGAGAGGATTTGTTTCAGAATCTCTTGCCAGGGATATCATCTATCAGAAATATCATCTACCCCTCCCAAAAATGAATAAACTCATAATGTTGAGTCTTTCCTTAAGATTCTTTTTATAAAGTATGAATGCTATTTTATTCTAAATTGTATCAGAAATATACTTATACTAATAAAGTATGTGTAAAATTTGCATGAAATGTTATTTGCACATTAAAGAAAATAATATCAGTATGTCTTTCTCTATGGAGCTCTGCCACTTTTATTTTTCCACTTCACTTTAACATCCAGCATCCCTCTGCTGATGGCTTCCCTGAGTGAAATACCAATCATACACCTATGCACACTGATGTAGTTTGAATCTGAAACATGTTTTGAAGACTCATGTATCTCAAAACTCACCAACTCCCTAGCTAATGGTTCGTTTTTCCTGGTTGTAAAAATCATCAGAAGTTAGACCCAGATAGTAGAAGTCAGTTACAAAGGGCAGCTGTTTGGGGATTATAGCTTGTTCTTGCTTCAAGTCTGATCTCTATTGCCTCTAGTGTCAGGTACCATAAATACGAATGCCATCCTTCTTTTATAAAATTTGTCATGATAGACAGGGATACCCCTTGGAACCAGGAGCCAGAGTAAATCTCCTCTCCATTTGAATTCAGTCTCACCAGACTCGTTTAGAATCTGGTCAGGAGAGAGACATAGTATTTCAGATGTGAGCTCATCCAAATGCTTCCAAGTTTGTTGTTTGTCTATTAGTGTTGATTGGGTTGGCACATCCTCTGGTAGGAAAGGGAATGCATCTACTTACGCAGGGATATAGAATAGCTGCCTATAACAGACACAGTACAAATAGAGTCCATGATAATCAGTGGAGAATCAGAGACACTACTGGAAAAGAAAACAGTGAAGACAAATTTGAAAAGGAAGTCTGCTAAGGCAGAGGATTCATACAGCAGACGTTGGGCGTATGATTTTAAGTTGAAGTCAATAAACAAAAGCAAGACCTCAAAAGGAATCTTGGAAGCCATAAATAAACCCTCTCCTCCTTTACCCCAAATTCTGAAATGCTCTGTCTACAAGTACCACAACTACTTCTAGAGAGAGATGGGCTTCTAGAGCCGGTGGAAAGGTACAGTAGCAACAAAAAAGTGGATTCTTCAGATGCTTCACATTCATTTCTTTTGAGAAAGATTGGCTGATTTATGTTCCTGCTACGAATGCTCACATAATCTTATATAACCACGATACTTATAGCCAAATGGGGTACCTAAACAATGTGTATGATGTGTTATAATGAAAAGAACAGCAAATCCCACTGTTCCTGCAGTGGCTGTGGCATTTCCTGCTGTGTCCATGACACGGGAAGGAAGCATTACAATGGAGGAAAAAAAATCATAGACTTATTCTGAGCCCCTCCAGCCTATGGTAATAAGATGTTACTGCATAAACAAGGCAAGAGGGAGGCAAGAGAAGTTCTCTTGCAGCCTGTCATCAATATTGATGACAGCTATGTTGAGTAATATGGCCTCTGGGTAAAACAAAATAGAAAATGAAAATGAGTTTTAATTTCAACAGGCCAGACTGCTGGAATTAAATATATAAAAAAATGTTTCCAACTGGGTAAAACAGTTTTATTTTTAAAGAAAGGGTTTATTTAAGGTTGATGACTTAATTGTTTCCACCTAATTAATCTTTCCTCTTACAACTAGTTGACTGTAGGAGTTAAGAGTTTGATTAATCTAAAATATGTTTAAGTTGTGTCCATGTAAACATTTTTTTCCTTTTGTAAATTTTTAACATGTCAGAAACTGCTTCAACCTTGTAACACAATCCTTTTCTTTTCATTTCCTTACTTTTATTTTCCTTCCTTCCCTCCATCTCCTTTTTCATTCTGTTGCTTTTACTAATATATGTAGGAACAACATATTGATTTTAATCACAAAGCAAGTTAACAGCTTACTGAGCCTACTCCTCCTTCAATATTACCACACTATTAAGAGCCGGTTGTAATAAGGATGAAGAATTGATTTTATGAGATTGAAAAGTGTAGAGGCAAGCTGGAGAAGGAAAAGATATATGAACATAATGTTTAACATCAAAGATACCAAAGAAAACAATGGTATAGTTACAATCTGGTAAGTGCTTGCAATTAGTATTTTGAGTGGCTTGGTCTTCCATCTCTATGAGAAACTCTGATTCCCCACTGCTGCTTGGGAAAGACTGGCAGTTTGATAACAGTGACAATCAAACAAATTTAAAATTGTCAGATAAGGAAGGAACTGCCTTAAATTACAAAGCAAAAAATGGAAAAAGCTCTAGCAAGGAAAGTACTGACCCCATAATAGCCACACAAATTCTTTGTTACACTTGTCTTCTAATTACTTGAAGTCCTAATGAGCTGTGGAAAAACACTGGGTGCAAATTGCACTACATTATTAGGGTTAACTTCAGCAGCTGTTACTGGCTTTGAATGGCATCTATTTTTATAAACAAACCTTTTAACCAAACACATAGCTAAACCTATGAACTTAATATATGCCAATTGCCTGTCAAAAGTCCTATATTTATCTTTTAAAAATATCTTTGAAGCATTTAGACCTGATAATATGAACAATGAAAATTCTTGCTGCTGAAAAAAGTAAAAAATTAAAACCAATAATAATATATGAGATGCTAATGGTAATACTATGACTATGCTATTTCCAAAAATAATTAAATTAACAACTAATACTAACAAATTAATATATCATAATAACATTGTTTACCATTTTCTTTCCCCTTTGCCTAAAGAAGAATATTAAATATTTTATAAAGAGATTTTTTTTAAAACAACATATTTTAATTGTTGGAAATAGGTCAGTGAATTCTGTTTCAAGCACATTTTATTCATATGAATCTCACACCAAATGACCTGCAGTTCAGTTCTAAGATAAGCACTGTTATACTTGTAGCTTTAATCTACTAAATATATTGTATAATTCATGTTTTAGAATGAAGGAAGATTGATGTTCCAAGTTAATTCCATTAGTACACATTAAGAAAATGAAATGAGTAGTACTGAACAAAATATTTACATTCATATTTTGATATATAGTTTAATGGCTTATGCAATTTACAAGAGAAATAAGCATAAATAGAAAATTAGAACCAGGTTATTTCTTTTTCTTTTAAAATACTCATTTGTCTTTCAAAGTCTTCTCCTTTCTAAATGCATTTTTGAAGTTTAGATATTGGAAGACATTCACACTAGTATTTATTAAATATTTTTCAAAACCATCTCAACAACAAAAGCTAGTGTGGCCTGTACTCTAATGTAATAAGATCCTTAGGTACATAAAGTTTTTATGCATTGTAACTTATCTGTTGAGTATGACCAAACTTACGAGCGTGGACTGTGATACCGTTTTAGTACATTTTATTTAATAAAGGCATGGTCCCTTTGCTATTCTAGTATTTTTGTTTGTTTTTTACTGTTTTACATGTAGAAACAAAAGGAAAAAACATGTTAATCAGTTGTTCAATGCCTTGCAACTTAATTGCTGGGATTTTTGGCTTACTTAATCATTGTTCAATTTGAGATCAATGTGCAGATTATTCTGGTGGACTTTAATGTATGTCTCATCTAAAATTATACAATCAGCAAATTTGGATATTGCTTTAGGCTTCTTTTGCTTAGAATACCTCAAATATGTGTTGGAACAAATACCATTTTTGCTTATAATCAAGTTTTGTTTTTATTACAAAAACAAATATTTCATACTTTCAAAAATAAGGAATTTATAATTACACAAGGTGTTTTATGAAGACAACATAAAGAGAGCTTAAAGGCATCTCATTAAATAAAGAACAAGTTATATCCAAATAAACAAAAATCAGGAATGAATAAAGATGAGAAAATATGTCATGAAATTGTAAGGAAACTGGCCTTTGGTCTTCTTTATCCAAATGTGGGCCTGATTTATTCCAAAGATTTCTGCTGTATTCTCCAATCTCCCTATTAAAGGCCATATTCCAGCAAGTAAATATAGTATTAAAATAATGAGGATTTTTTTGTTAATTAATTTGTTACAAGGGTCTAACAAGGAAGTGAACTGTGCTTGTTTTCAGCTACTTTCTTTGTTTATTGTATATTGGTTTCAACCTGTTGACTTGCACAGCACACACATTCAGCTGTTTTTAATTATATCCACTGGTTGCTTTCACTGTTTTTCTTGTGGAAGGATGCTGTTTCCAAATCCTCACGGTTTTCAGAGAATGGTCTTAAGTCTAGCCAGCACAATTTATTCACACATACATAATGATAAGTAAGGAGAAGGAATAAATCTAAAAGGGAATGTAGAGAGCATGGTAACATCACAGCTATGCCTTTAGCTGAGCTTGGAGGAGGTAATTGTACTGGAAGTCCAAGCGCAGGAAGATGGATTACAATGTTTCTCTTAAATTCAGTTAATTCTGAGCAGGTTGAGCACAGAATACTTAAGCAGAATGACTACAGAGCTACGAATGATCTCAAAACAGATTTTTAATTTGGTTAGAGGTGGGTGGAAGCTTGATTTTTAAAGGTCAGACTTAAAACAGTATTCTTCAGAAAAACCTTTGCCAAATAATATTGAATAAAACATAGCAAAATTAGAGACTTCAAATCTAAATCCGAGTCTCTACAAAATAAAAATAAAAAACTAACATATTCTGTAAGACCCTCATAATGACAAAAAGAATGAAGAAAAGCAGTCATTCCTCTAAGTAATGTCAGGTGTATAAGCTCATATTTCATAAAGCATGAAGGAAGAAAATAAGGGATCATATGAATTAACAAGGTAGATGTATGTTAGGACTGCATGGTCTATTGAATATGTGAAGCC
This sequence comes from Microtus ochrogaster, assembly GCF_000317375.1. NCBI lineage: Eukaryota > Metazoa > Chordata > Mammalia > Rodentia > Cricetidae > Microtus > Microtus ochrogaster. Next base: position 10,866,485 of record NC_022030.1, read on the forward strand.
TAGTTTATTCTATGGCTAACTTCAGAGACTATTAACAAATTCTGCCTTAGCAAGTGCATTTTATCATATTTAATACATTAATTAATTAAAATAACTTTTAGAAAACTTGGAACAACATAACCTTTTCTTAATTTGTAAAGCTTATCAGTGAAAAGTATTGTTAACATCATACATAGTGATAAAAGACCAAACAATCCTTATTCAAATGTCTTTCCCATAAAAGTATAGTGAAAATAGAAATCAATACAACACAAATCAAACTCAACTAGACAATGACTATTTCAAATGTAAATAACAAATTTAGGAAGATTAAACAATAATTTTAATGGAGAAATTAATATACATATATTATGTATTTTAATCAATCTAATCTTATCCTTTTCAATAACTCCCATTTCTTTATACTACTTTTCATTCTTAGCTATATCTTCAGATTCAGCCACTGTGAATCCATATGTGCAATGGCCACATAATTTCCAACAAATAATGTTTTATTGGAGAAGTCCACTATCTCTGATTCTTGCAAGCTATCTGCCCCTTCTTCCACAGGATCCTTGAGTATTTAGGAAGGGTGTGTGATATGTCCCACTGAAAGCTTAAATTTATACAATCTCTTACTATTTGTATAAGAACTGTTGGGGAATCTTATCAATCATAATTTACTCTATATAAGTATTTTTGATGAGGAAAGAAAGATAAACTAATATTTAGGAATAAAGATGAACTTAAGAATTAGTTTAATACTTTGCCCATGTAGCAGAATAATAGTCCTAGATTCTCTCTGAGGGCTCATGACCTGCTTGGTATTAAATTCTTGGCCCAGTTAACAGTACTGAAATGAATTTTCTCTTGTGCAGTAGACACACACACACACACACACACACACACACACACACACACATATACCTTTATACAGACAAATTTTAGAATTGAGAAAAGCACATGACCATCAAATTATTTCATTTTTCATGCAATTGTAAAATGTTTAAACATATTTAAGAAGACACAAGACACATCCACAGCTATCATATATTTTTCTCTTAGTGAAAATGATGAATGTGTAGTAATTAAAGGTATATTCAGCGTTCATGGATTAAGTGATTTAAATTATGGAGAAGATAGTAGTGAAGTTTAAATAGAAACCTCCCTTCAGGCCTTGTATATTTTAACTGGGAGATAGTAAA
>NC_022030.1:10867768-10874439 GCF_000317375.1 Microtus ochrogaster
CACACTCACACACCCGGAGTTCAGCGATCCACCATAAACCGGAAACAGGAAGTGGCTCCAGTGTCTGCGCGTCCCAATTAATTAGTAAAAACATTCGCCCGAGGCTGTCCCGCCCCAAAAGGCGGGGTCTCTCTACAAATTATAATATAAATGCAAAAAAATTAACCATTCTTTAATATAGCTATCTCTCTCTATATATATATACAATAAGTGTATAACACAATAATAAGACAAGAATATATATAATCTGTAGCTATATATAAATGCACATGCAATGCTTTTATAAATAATTTTCACTGAACTGGTCAGATGGTACAGCAGATAAATGTATTTAAGGCCAAACCTGATGACATGAGTTTAACCCTAACTATCCACATAGTAAAAGGAAAAAATTGACTCTTGAATTCTTGAATGTTGTCTTCTGACATACACATGAGCACCATGGCAGAACTCACTCTCTCTCTCTCTCTCTCTCTCTCTCTCTCTCTCTCTCTCTCTCTCTCTCTCATGCACACACATACACAAACAAATTAGTTGATTAATAAATATCTAATTAAATGTAATCTAGACTACTAATGCATGTATTGAGATACCTTAACTAACAATATGTCAACATGTGTTAAACAGTAAGTGAAGTATATTAAATTTAAATTTTTCTTAATTGGGTAAAATTTTTTAATGGCAAAAATCATCAGACACTATCAATTATTATAAAATTTAAAGTTTTATACTATTAAAAAAAGCAAAGAGATGGGGAGTAAAACTATTTTATAAATAAGGATGAAGATCAAAGTTAAGGTTGTCATCTCTCATGTAAACTGTCAGGCCTGGCATTGTATGCCTGTGTCCTCATCATTTGGAGGAGAGGCAGAAGACCTTGGGTCCTCCAGTTTCTTGATGAGCTCCATGTTCAATCAGAGATGTTGTTTTGAAACAAAAGATAACAATAGAGAAAATAATGCAACAAACACAAATCACACAGAGATGCACTCATGAGTACACACACATGTTTACCTATACATGTTCACCTACACATGTTTACACACAACAGACACATGTTTAAAATAATAAACTGGTAAAACATGGATTTGAATAAAATGTGCAGAATATATAGGTTAAAAGATACGTATTCGAAATCCATAAGCACCACACGAATCTACCAAATATGCTAAGAAGTCATTTATAAAGTGAGCTGCAAATTCAGTCTCTTCTAAAAAAAAAGATATGCAAAGGAGTATAGTAAAAGATACAAAACAACACTGATTATTAGGGAAATATAATTGAAAACATAACTTTATACTATTATGTATACTCATGAATTACTAAAGTAAGAAAAATAAATAGCCCTTGGTTGAGAAACTGGAGCAACTAGAACTCTCATACACTGGTCTGACAGTAAAAGTGAAGTATGAAAGTCACACCTGCAAAAACTTTTGGTGGTTAACATACACATTGTCATATAAAGAAAAATATCAGTCCCAGGTATTTATAAAGAAAATGAAAGCCTAACTATAAAATTGTGTACACAAATACTCATGCTTGCTAGATGATAGTAGTTCTAAACTGGAGGGGAACCATATACTCCTTACCTCATGAAAGCTGTGGCATAGCTAAATGATGTTAGACTATTGAACACTGGCCAGGATAGCTTCCTGGTATACACAGTGATTCAACCAAGGAAACCACAGAGGGAAGAGATTGGAGCTTCTGCTTGTATTTATTTGATGTGATAGAAATAGAGAAACTCTTTTGATAGAAGGTCTAGGAAACGGGAGAAAGTGAAACATAATAAAGGGCCAGTGAAGGCCTTTCAGCTCATGGGACACATAACAAAATCTTGATGCTGATTATATGGTTATTTTATATCATTATATCTTGTCAAAACTTATCCTTATGATTTTATACATTTGGTTGAATGCATACTATCTTGCAATAAAGTATTTAAAACAGATATTAAGAGTACATGTTATGTATGTATGTATGTATATGTTAGGAATAGTTCTGAAAACCAAATATCTTAACTTGTTTCAGAAACTGTTTCTGTATGTTAATACTCATTAGAAGAAGTTCATTGAACATGAGCTTTTACAGAAGAAACACAAATAGTTCACTTAAAGATCATCACTTTTCACCCAAGATCCATATTAATATTAATATATTATAATAACATTCATATTATTATCCACATCAATATAATGTTATAACTACTAGATAGATTCATGGTAATCACACAGTTATGAGACACTTTATATAAGTAGGAGCTGTTATAGGCTAAGTTGAATATTTCAGTCAAATAAAAGTGTTAATATTCTAACCAATACATAGCAATGTGAAATAATTTGGACCCAAGATGGTTGAACACATATGTTGTGAGCTACTTCTTAACTATGCAGAGATGTTCGGCATTTGTTTAACTATGCAAAGGTGTGTTGCATTTGTTTAATTGTGCAAAGATGTGTTGTTTTATCTTGTCTGCCTAATGTAGCTGATTGGTGTAATAAAAAGCTGAATGGCCAATAGCAAGAGAGGAAGTATAGGTGGAACTTCTTGGCAGTGATAGAAAATAGGAGGATGAATTTAGTCTTGAGAAGAAAGAAAAGAGAGACAATAAGGAGACAAATGGACCAGTCAGCCAGACACAGAAGCAGCAAGAAAAGTAGGACATACAGAATAAAAGAAAGGTAAAATGTCATGAGGCAAAGTGTAGATGAATAGAAATAGGTTAAATTAAAGTAAAGGGGCTAGTGGGAGAAGCCTGAGCTAAGGCCTTGTGTTCAAATTAATAATAGTCTCTGTTTATTTGGGAGCTTATTGGCAGCCCAATGAAATTGCCAACCACAGATATAAGTGGTCATAATCAGGTAATTATGGCATGGTAATCAGTGGCATAGGATAGGTCCCTAATTCAATATAATGTATTGTCTGAGGTTTCTGTCCTAACCAGTTCCGACAATCATTAAGTTCCAAAGAAATCACACAGAGTTCTACATTACTTATAAACGTATTGGCCCATTAGCTCCAGGCTTTTTATTAACTTTTAACAACTTATATTAGCCTATTATTCTTGCCAATATAGCCACGTGGCTTGGTATCATGTACCAGTGTGGCAGTGACATCTTGCTTCTTCTGTGGCTAGGTCAGGACTGAGGGCTAGGACTTCCTTCTTCCCAGAATTATTCTGTTCTCATTAATCTGCCTCTACTTTCTGTTTGGTTGGCCCGCCTATACTATTGGCCAATCAGCCTTTGTTTGAAATATAATTGACAGAATACAGACCATTATCCCACACAACTTCCCACTCTTTAAAAGAAAACAAGAATGTTGGCAGAATTTCTTTCCCACCTATTCCCCCCAGTTATTAAGTCCCAAAGAAATCACACAGAAGTCTATATTATAATTAGTTATAAACTTATTGACCCAGTATCTCAGGCTTATTATTAACTCTTACAGATTATATTAGTCCATTACTCTTGTCTATGTTAGCCACGTGGCTTGGTACCTTTTTGGGTGAGGCAGTTACATCCCACTTGCTCTGTGGCTGGGTCAGGACAGCAGACCAAGTTTTCTACTTTCCAATATTCTCCTCTTCTGATCACCCCACCTATATTTCATCTCTGTTCACTAGCCAATCTGTATTGTATTAAATTAATACCAGTGACAAATCTTCACAGTGTATAAGAGCATTGTCACACAGCAGATACATAGTTAGGTCCTAGTAAGAGCCTGTGCCTCATAGACAATGCAACCTTCTCATTTAATCCTTACATGGTACAACAGCTACCTCTCAGTCATCTCCATTACAAGATTGTAGTTAGTACTACAATCAGAAGAAATCCAGTATCATTGCCTAATTAAGCCTCCCTGCTATGATTCATCTCTTGATCCAGTATTGGAGGATAAGATTCTGATGCTGGTGATCTAGGGAATACACTGTGAGCACAGAATCCTTCTACCAATGACAGTATCTTCTTCGCTTTAAGATGCAAGATGAAGTTTGAATAGAGTACTTGAAAAGTTGAGTTGAATGATAGTATCATTTTAAGGATGTGAGTGGCATATTTCATATTAAAACTTTCAAAACACATTCCTGAGGTCAAACAGTGTGTATTTCAAAGCAGATATTGAAACATGCAATATGAATAATTTATCATTTGCTAAATATTAGAATTAAGTGACCTAGAATAATATGATCAAGCAGCAATGAACAAGTAGATATATTTTAGTTCTACCTTTTATGTGATTATCACCAAAAAATTTCCATTTTTTTCTCTAATTTAATAAAAAATTAGAGAATTTTATATGATAAATTGATGATAATGAACAGCCTGAAACTATCCAAACATTTACAGATTTTTTATAATAACAGAAAAGAGAAGACACACCAAAAGAAAAAAGAAGACAGGAACCTAGGAATATGACTCAGTGCATAAAGAACTTAATGTGTGTGGTAGTATTAATTGTGAATTTGACAGGATTTAGAATCACATGGGTGATGTGTGTCTCTCAGATTGCCCGTGGGGACTAGCAAGGTATATGTTCATTAATATAAGAATATCATATGGACTACCTGGGCAGGTCCATTCCCTGTTATGGGAATGTTGGACTATATAAATCAAGAAAGGTACTGAAAGCAGCAAGTTTGTTTTCACCCTTTTTGTTTTCAGATTATGAATGCTATTAGAAAACAGACAAACAAAACTATTTGCAAGTGTTTTCCCATATATTTTTACAATATTTCTCTTTACATTTGAGCCTTAATGAGAATGGTATTTTTTTATGCAGGTTTATAATGCTATCTCTACCGTGTAGTATAGGGCCCTGCTTGTTGGAATCTCTGTCCTACCCAGTTCCCACAGCTGGTAAGTCCCAAAGAAAATCACAGAGAGAGTCTATATTAATGAAAAACTGATTCACCCAATAGCTCAGGCTTCATATTAGATTTTATAACTTATGTTAGCCCATTATTCTAGTCTATGTTAGCCACATGGCTTGTTACCTTTTTCAGCAGGGTAGGTCACATCTTCCTTCTTTGGTGTCTGGGCAGGATTGCCAAAAGAGTTTCCTTCTTCCCAGAAAACTCCTGTTCTCATTGCCCTGCCTCTACTTCCTGTCTGCTTGACCTGCCTATACTTCTTGCCTGGCCAATCAGCATTTATTTAAAACATGATTGACAGAATACAGACAATTATCCCACACCACTACAGTTCTCGTCATTAGTGAGAGAGGAAACATAGGATCTGTAGAGATGACATAGAACACATTAAGTATTTGTTTCAAAATTGAAGGCCAGCTTATTTTTCCTGTTTCTGGGTTCACGAAGAATAATTTCAAAGAGATTCCTTGCTGGTGTCCAGGGAATTGCCAACCTTAAATCCACCAGGCTTTTTGCAACTACCATGAGACACTTTTTAGCTTAAATACAGAAATTTGTTTTCTAAGAGTTATGGTCTCCAAAAGATAAAGAGAAAATTATTAGCAGAGTTGAATTTTTAAAGGATATAAGGGGAAAAATTGCTTGATGCCTTTTCTTCAGTTCCTGGTGGTTCTGGAACTCTATTTCTTGAATGCTGGGCTACCTGGGTTTCTGCTTTCTCCAAGCAGTATTCTCCACTTATATGTGGAGAATCTTAAAATTATCATCTCATCCGATAATCTCAGTTTATCGATTAAGGGACCTATCCTGTGTCAGTATGACCTGATTATGACCACTTACATCTGCGGGACAATGGTATGTATTCTGTCAATTATATTTTAAATAAATGCTGATTGGCCAGTAGTCAGGCTGGACGTATAGGCTAGACAACCAGGCACAATGTAGAGGCATGTTGATAAGAATAGGAGAATTCTGGGAAGAAGAAAGCTTGGTCTGCACTCCTGACCTGGTCACATAGCAAGCAAGATGTAACTGTCTCACCAAAAAAGGTACCAAGCCACATGGCTAACATAGACAAGAGTAATAGGCTAATATAATTTGTAAGAATTAATAAAAAGCTCGAGATGCTGGGCCAATCAGTTTATAACTAAAGACTTCTGTGTGATTCTTTTGGGACTTAATGACTGTGGGGACCAGGCAGGAAAAAAATCCTGACAACATTCTTTTTTGTTGTTGTTGTTAAGGAAAGGGTTTATTCAGCTAACACTTCCACCTCACTGTTCATCATTGAAGGAAGTCAGGAAAGAACCTCAAACAGGGCAGGAACCTGGCAATAGCAATAAGACAGCATAAGTGGATCAAGGGGATTTGAATTGGAAAGGAAGAAGTTAAACTTTTATTATTTGCAGATGATATGATAGTGTACATAAGCGACCCCAAAAATGCGACCAAAGAACTCCTACAGCTGATAAACACCTTTAGTAACGTGGCAGGATACAAGATCAACTCCAAAAAAATCAGTTGCCCTACTATACACAAAGGATAAGGAAGCAGAGAGGGAAATAAGAGAAGCATCACCTTTCACGATAGCCACAAATAGCATAAAATGTCTTGGCGTAACTGTAACCCAGGAAGGAAAGATCTATTTGACAAGAACTTTAAGTCTTTGAAGAAAGAAATTGAAGAGGATACCAGAAAATGGAAGGATCTCCCTTGCTCTTGGATTGGGAGGATCAACATAGTAAAAATGGCAGTTCTACCAAAGGCAATTAATAGATTCAATGTAATCCCCATCAAG
>NC_022030.1:10876117-10878948 GCF_000317375.1 Microtus ochrogaster
GCCTCCCATATCCCTCCCCCTCCCCCAATCAACTCCACCTCTCTCATCAGCTGGAAGAGCAGACCAAGTTCCCTTCTCTGTGGGGAGTCCAAGGACCTCCCACCTCCTTCCAGGTCTAGTAAGATGATCATCCAAACAGCCTAGGCTCCCACAAAGCCAGTACATGCAGTAGGATCAAAACCCAGTGCCATTGTTCCTGACTTTTCAGCAGTCCTCATTGTCCACTATGTTCATTGAGTCCGGTTTTATCCCATGCTTTTTCAGACCCAGTCCAGGGAGGTATTTTTCTTAATTAACAGAGCCATCTTATGGTTGGCAAGAGACTTGACTCTATAGGGGCTCCCATGTGTCCAGGGAGATGTCCCCAGCTAGTTCCTTGGGCAGCTGAGGAGAGGGAACCTGAAATGGTCCTATCCTATAACCACACTGATGAATATCTTGCATATCACCATAGAACCTTCATCTGGTGATGGATGGGGATAGATACAGAGACCCACATTGGCGCACTGGACTGAGCTCACATTCTTCTTGTTTAAGAGGGGGAAGTGGTGTGGGACTATGGTTTGTATTTTCTGTGGAGAGTCAGTCACCAGCCAGATACAGAGGAAGCAAGATGAGAATTCTCATTGAAAAAAAAATGTAGCAACCAGGTAGTAGTGGTGCATGACTTTTATCCCAGCACTCAGGAGGCAGAGGCAGGAAGATCTCTGTGAGTCTGAGGCCAGCCTGATCTACAAGAGCTAGTTCCATGAAAGGCTCTAAAGCTACAGAGAAACCCTGTCTCGAAAAAACAAAAAAGAAAAAGATAGAGAAAAATTATAGGTCAATTTAATTTGTAGGATCTAGTTAGTAATAAGTCTGAGTTAATAGGCCAGATGGTTTATAATTAATATAAGCCTCTGTATGTTTCTGAATGGCTTCAGGACCAGGTGGGACAGAAGCTTTCATCTACAAGCTTGCTCTATTCTCTAGAACTATAATAGATAAATGCATATCATGTATAAGCCAAATATCTCATGATATTTTTATTATTGAAGCCCAAATTGAGTAATAGATATGCACACTCAATTCCTCTCAAATTCAAAGTCTCTTTCTCTTTGATTATTTTGTTACATATATATGCATAGGTCTATAAATACAACCTACTATATGTATATGATTTCAGGCTTGAATGCTTTGTACTGGATAACCACACAGGATACTCATCACTGTTATTTCATTTCATTAGTTCTTAGTGTTGTAGGAAATCATTTAGCCAGTAGCCTTTAAGTTACCCACCTACTTGGATGTGGCCTTTTGTACTATAAATGCTGATGTAAAGTATGCACTCCCTTTCTTTTCTGGCTGATGGATTCCCCATTTGAGCAGAGGACTATGGTATATCAATTTACCTCTAAATAAATAACCCTTTATTATATTCAATTCTGAGTTAGTGTGGAATTTCTTTTTAGTGTCCCTCTTCATCTGGTGCCCAACTCCACACCTACCCTGTGGACTGGTCCAAAAGGTGCAAACGTTCCATGGTCCAGAAGGTTTCCCAAACCCGTCTGCCTGGCATGCTTTTACCCACTTCCCCACCCTAGAGGAGCTAAGTACATGAAGACTTGGAAATTATCAAAGCTCATACACATTTTCCTTCACCACTACCATGCTCCCTGGCCACAGGGCCATTGCCTTTTATTCTACAAATGGTGATATAAAACACACACTCTCTCTATTCCGGCTGATGAATTCCCTGTTTGAGCAGAGGACTATGATTCGTGAGTCTACCCCTAAATACATTACCCTTTATTATATTCAATTCTGTACTAGTGTGGGATTGCTTTTTAGCGTCCCTCTTCATCTTGGAATGTTTTACAGTATATCTTATCACATTTTCCTTCTTTTCCTAATGTTTGCCCTCACAGACACACTCTCTATTGCTAACAGTCTGACTTGGTGTCTAAAATATGAAAAAAATATGAAATATGAAAAAACTAGGATCCAATTTCTTCTACTCATATGTTTTTGGATGTGTGACTTCTGACTGAAAAGTGATTGATATGCTAAGGGCAATAGTCTAAAAAAAAATAAAAAACAAAAATTTGACTTGTACTGTTCCTCTGTTCAGGTTGTGCCCACTTTCTATCTTAATGCTGGTACTTCCCTTGGCTTGAATTTGGACATGTTTTACAAAAGTTATCATAATTATTGTAGCTTCATATGTTTTACTGGGTTATAAATTTAGAGTTTTCATGGGAAATATAATTGTACCATGAACACATTTTTCTTGTTGCATGCATTTACATGGCTTCTCCTTGTCAAAGAAGTGTTATAAACATGATTGCATCTAGGCTCTTAAGTAAAAGAATCTTAAGTATTTCTGTCAGAACAAACATCAATTATTTTTCTATTTAGTACAACATGGCAAAGTTGATGGGGAATAATCCACAGGGCTTTGATCATATATAAAGACTACAAACAATTAAGGAATGCTGATGTAGGTGGGTCTTCTGTCTATGTGTTACTTTCATTGGTCAAATAAAGAGACTGCCTTGGCTTTTGATAGGACAGCAGCTTAGATAAGCAGAGTAGAATGAACAGAATGCTGGGAGAAAGAAGCAAAGTCAGGCAGACGCCATGCTTCTCTACCCAAGTCAGATGGTGGTTAGAATCTTCCCCGTAAGCCACCACTTAGTGCTGGTGCAGATTTTTTAGAAATGGGTTAATCAAGATGTGAGAGTTAGCCAATAAGAGGCTAGAGCTAATGGGCGAGGCAGTGTTTGAATGAATATAATTTGTGTGTTGTTATTTTGGGGTGTAAAGCTAGACGTGTGGGAGCTGGTCAGGAC
>NC_022030.1:10879109-10901671 GCF_000317375.1 Microtus ochrogaster
GAGGAGAAGATTTTGAAAAAAACAGCAAGGAAGGGATGTGGGAGTGTTTAGAGTGAGGGAAAGAAAAGAAAAATGCTATAATTTCATTATAATTCAAAAAATAAAAGAGAAATGCAGTTTAATAGACTGATATTCACACCATCTTGATTTTGCTAAATTGGTCTATCTTGTTAAGATTAACGAATAAATATAATATATATTTTTCTCTGTCCAATCATTTGAGAAACTGTGTGAGAAAAGACAGATGTAACTTGTGAAATTGGTTATTTCCTTTTCTGCTTTTGTCTCTTTATAGCAATCCACAAATTAAAGACCCAAATATAAGTAATCGAAATATATTCAGCAATCTGATATGAATTATCAATTAAAAAGTAAACAATGTTTTCACATTGAGTAAAGAACATTATTGGAGTAGGAAAACCAAATGATTCTTTTAAGCTTTTATGCTGGGTAATAGTTAATGAATCAATTGATGCTCTCTAAGCCTCTGTCTAAAATTTTACACTTTTTAAGGTGTTATATTTGTGTTTTGGGGACATACATACACTGAGGAAAATTAAGTGAAACAAATTCTCCATAGTGGTTAAACAATGTCCCCTTACTGGTTTAAATTTTTACTATCTTGTGAGTTAGTATGCCAGCATACTTCCCTCTAACACAAATATATTATAGTGTTTTACTTTATTTTGTGTATTTTGGGACCCAACATAAGCTATTTCAAAACATCCCAATCTGTTATAAAATGTGTGATTATGTTTCACATATTTTAAAGCAGTTTCAACAGAAAAATACTCTACAGCTATTTAAGAAGCTTTGTAATTCTACAAAATACACACTGTACTAATTTTATAGATCAAGGCTTATATTCTCAGAGAGATTTCTCACAATAATTACTTTCCTATGTTTCTCTTTGATCATACAATGAGCAAAGAATTATAAATGGGTCCAAGAGCTGTCTTACCATTGATTCTTCTTCTTCACTGTAATCTAATTTATTGTATTTACTTATTTTTTTGATATTTCATTTATGTATACAATGTACTTTGACCATATTGACCCCATTATTCCATCTTACCACCTTCTTCACCATGAAAGCTAATGTTCTCCATAATTATTTTCTATCCCTCTGAATCACCACCATTCAACAGTGTCTTTATTCATTCAAAATTAATTTATACTTTTGTTCTTTGATGTATGATATGCACTCTTTAAAATATATTTATTTATGGATTTTACAATACAATCGCAGTTTCCTCTCCTTCCTATCACCCAAATCACTCCCTTCCATGTCTCCTCTGTTCCAACCCCCAATCAAGGCATGTCTCCCATAAGTATCAGCAAAGCATGGTATATCAAGTTTCAATAATATGCATCTCTGCATGCATATTAAGGCTGGGCAAGTTGATCCAGTGTGAAGAACAGGATCTTAAAGGGCTATAAAAGAATCAGAGACAGCCAAATGATTCTTTTGGGACTCCACTATTAGGAGTCCCAAAAGTGGGCCAAGCTACATAATTGTAATATATATATTGAATTCCATGCAGTCTTCTTAGTGGTCTGTTCCGTCTCTGAGTTGCTATGAGCTGAGGTTGGCTGATTTTGTAAGTTTTCTTGTGTGTGCTTGGAATCCTTTCTCCTCTTCTTCCACAGAATTCTCTGAACTCTGCCTATGTTTGGCTGTATATCTGGATGTCTTTCCATCAGTTTCTGGATGATGCCTTGCTGATAACAATTGGACTAGGCACTAATCTGGTCACAGAAGATGGCCAGAAGATGCTATTGCTTGGAGTTTAAAACAGGGTTTAACTTGTAGATTCATGGAATATTACCTTGCACAAGGTTTTTACATGACCCTCCCTAAAATGCCCCCTCTTTCCAGTATTCTCTTTCAATAGCCTCCCTTGCTGAATGTTCATGTTCCCATCCCATTTGCCCTCAGTCCCCTCAGAAGACCCCTTTTTATATGCCCTTCCCAGGGAGATCTGTGTGTCACCCCATGAATCCTCCTTGTTACCTAGATTTCCTGCAGCTATGGATTGAAACACAGCAATCCTTCATTTGACAGGTAAAATATGCTTATAAGTGAGTACATACAATATTTGTGATCTAGGTCTGAGTTACTTCACTCAGAATGATTTTTTTTTTCCCTAGTGTCATCCAATTTGCCTTCAAATTTCCTGGCGTCTTCCTTTTTATCACATAAGTAATACTCCATTATGTAATTGTACCACATTTACTTTATACATTCTTTTTCTTGAGGACCTCTAGGTTGTTTTCAAGTAATAACTATTACAAATAAAGCTGCTATGAACATAGTTGAGCATGTGTACTTGTTGTATGATTGAGCATCCTTTGGGTTTATACCCATGAACCGCAACACTGGTCTTGTGGCAGGTCAAATCCCAGTTTTCTGAGAAACTGTCAAACTGACTTCCAAAAGGCTGCACAAGTTTGCACTCCCACCGGCAATGAAAGAGTGTTCCCCTCGTTCTATATGCTCTCCAACCTAAGCCATCACTTGTGTTTTTATCTCTGTCTTCCTGACAGGTGTAAGATAGAATCTTGGATTCATTTTGATTTATATTTCGCTGACGGAAAAGAATGTTGAATATCTCCTTAAGTATTTCTTGGCTATTTGAGATTTTTCTGTTGAGAATTCTCTGTTTAGATATATATCACATTTTTAATTGGATTATTTGGTTTGTTAATATTTAGTTTTTTTTTTAAAGTAAGGCAAAGGATACTATCAATAGGAAAAAATAACAGCCTACAGAATGGGAAAAGGTCTTCTCCAACCCCACATATGACTGAGGGCTGATTTCCAAAATATATAAAGAAGTGAAGAAACAAACCCAAATATGCAATGTATTTTAATTGCATTTACCCCAAATACTATCCCTAACTTCTTCTTGTTCTACACTTCCTCCAGACATTCCCAACTTTACATCTTTTAAAAAAAAATATCACACTAAGTACAATTCATCCTGTTCATATACTTTTTGGTATGTGGCCATCTTCTGGAGCCTACCTGACCTACAAAAACTGGTATTTTAAAAAAGGTCCTTCTCATATCTCCAAGGCTAAAAAGAGATTTTTTAAGAAATAAAAAAGTCATGAATATGAAGGAGAACAGGGAGGGGTATATTTGGAGCAAGGAATAAGGTAAGGAGAAATGTTACAATTAAATTATAACCTGAAAAAAAGTTTTCAAAATTTGTTTGATGCAGTTTTCCTATAAGTATTTTTCTAAATAGTTAATCATTTTTGCACAAAGAATATTTTAAAAGTTCACTATTTTATTTTAACTTCAACAGAGTAAAAGTGAGGATATATATGTTTCAGTCGACTAATGCATGAGGAAAAAAGAGGCCATGATTATAGTTGTTGAAAATAATAGACACATTTCACTTAACATTTTTTCTGAGTATTGTGTTATTCTTCAGCAACGTCTCAGATTGTGCATGAAAGCATAGCTCTGACTTAAAAAGAGTACAGCATCACACTTCTATCATCCCTATAATTTACAATTTCTCCCCCATTTTTTCACCTGCTTAGCCACTAGCATGTTTCTTTCTACTTCCCAGTCAGCTGATTAACATATTGAGTAAAATTTGACCTACATTAGGTAGCATTACATGAATTTGGAGTTTTGTAATGTGATTTCTGCATAATTGTTGTTCATTTCTGCAACTCATTGTCCTTTTCCCAGAATTATCTACTAAATTTGCAATCCATCTGTCTTTTTGTGTGAAACTTAAAAAAAATCTGCTTTAATAAATTTTACACTTACATGGAGATCCATATGTTGTACCACCAAAGCAGATTTTCTGTTGATATCTTAACTTGTTATTTTCCTATTATCCCATTCTATTAAAAAAAAAACTACTACAGTCAAAATCATTTTGCATAGTAAGCTAGCCCAACATGCCTCATTTAATAAAAAATTACAGGGAACCATAAAGATGCCTGAAGAAGAAATAAGATTAAATCTTTCTTCCCCAGCATGGGAGAGATTTAATAATTTTCATTATTAAAAAGATTTTATATGAAAGATAGTATCCATAGGTCCAATGGAAGGACAGATAATGAGAAAGAGAGATGAAGGGCACTGAACTACAAAGGTTTATTTATATTCACTTAATTGGTGAATTTTTAGGATGGCATACATGTTGGAGTCAGTTTCAGGTTTTAAAATGTTATCTTTCCAAGGAATACCTGAACAGTGCACATTTAATTCTATAGTGAGGAGAATGAACAGGCCTGCATTAGCAAAGTTTTTCTTCTTAGAGGCTATTTATTTTCTTTATTTCCATATCAGAAGGCATATAGAGACATCCCCGACATTGGTTATCCTCACCTTCTCTATTGTTCATGATGGCTTAACCACAAATCTGCCTATTAGAACATGTGTTAAATGGCATTTTATTGCTTTTCTCCCCAAATGCCAGGTTGGTTTGGGAAGTATGGGTAAGCTCTCTTACATATCTATATCAATAAAAGGTTGTAGTTTATAAACAAACTAATAAATAATCCCTTTCCAAGCGAGACACCATTTTTGAAATGCCACCACCCTCTTCTCCTATATGTTTGACATATCTATAGCGAAAATACTTCTTCACATAAAGAAATAGTGGAAAGAAATTTCCCTTTTTCTCCCAAAATCATTATATATTTTAACTTTCCAATCATAAAGATATTATCAACAAAGAACTTTCAATACACTGTTAGTTAGGAAAATTAAATTTAATCAGAGAAAATGTATAGCTTTCCATGGTGGTTGTTTTAGTTAGGTTTACTTGTTGTCGAATGTTATTTTAAGGTGTGTTATGTTTGTTTATTATCTGGAGCATTTCTTTAATGATTTAAAATGTGTTTCTTTTGTTTATGCTGCATTTGTTTAACTCTTTGAAGCTGTGATTCTTTTCCTGTCTAAAACTGAACTACTAATAGTAAGGGAAGGGAAAGAATATGTGGGACTGTCAGGC
Organism: Microtus ochrogaster; assembly: GCF_000317375.1. Taxonomy (NCBI): domain Eukaryota; kingdom Metazoa; phylum Chordata; class Mammalia; order Rodentia; family Cricetidae; genus Microtus; species Microtus ochrogaster. The sequence continues at coordinate 10,884,095 of NC_022030.1, forward strand.
AGGGAAAATAAATAGAAATCTAGTAGAAAAGGGTCAATAGAGCAGAGCGAAAACAAGGAGAGGTAGATGCTAGGGGCCAGCCATGCAGCTCCACAGTCAGTCACGTTGTAAGGATAAGATATACAGAAGTGAAGAAAGGAAAAGCAAAGAGGCAAAAGATAGATTGGGATAGGTTAGGAAACACTGTCTAGAAACAAATCAAGCGAGGCCAGGCAGTCATAAATAATAATAAGCCTCAGGGTGAGATTTATTTGGAAGCTGGTTGGTAAGCCCCCTAAACAAGTAAAAGCCAAAGAATAAAAAAACAGACAACAATAATTTGACTTTCCAACACTGGGCTGCAGAAAAAGAAAATACAACAGTTACTATTATTGTAATGAAACACTATGACCAAAAGGAACTTGCAGAGGAAAGGGTTTACTTAGCTTACATATCCTGATAACAGTTCTTTGAAGGAATCCAAGGCAAGAACTCAATCACGACACAAACTTGGAGGTGGGATCTGATGCAGAGGCTATGGAAGAGGGCTGCTTACTGACGTGGTACACATGGCTTGTTCAGCTTGCTTTTTCATGAAAGCACTGGTACACTAGTCCTGAGATATCCCAATCACAGCCTAATCTTATGGAGGCATGTTCTAACTGGGATTCTCTCAGATGATTCTAACTTGTGTCAAATTGACAAAAAAAAAAAAAAAGACATCAAAGTAGTATTTTCTTTATCTCCTTGAGTTTTTGTGAACTACAGTTCATGCAAAGAACCCACTGCTTACCTTAAGTATCCTATAGAAGTTGATGACTGGTTACTACACTAGGTATGGTGGAGCAGTTAGACTATTTGTTAAAAGCTCAGAGCAAAGTACTTGGGTTATCTCTTTCCTTCAAATAGCCAATAATTACTTGGTTTACTGTTTGGGGTAGCATTTGTCACTATTAAGTAAATTTTGGAACACACACACACACACACACATAAACACACATACACACTTCACTAGCTTCCACCATCCTCAGAGCCTGAGGTCAATGTCAAAGGATTCTTTTCACAAATAGGTTGTTATAATCTGCCTGTATACCTACCACATATTTGGAAAATGCATTAATTTTTTTTAATTTACCTAATTGGGGTTCCCATGATGTGCTAACTCATATATAGCCTAATTTAAACATTCTCTTATCCTCTGTGAGATGATGTGAGATGTTCTTTTATATGTGATGCTTTAATTGGTTTATGAATAAAACTGTTTCAGCCAATGGCTTAGTAAAGTAAAGCTAGGCAGGAAATCTGAACAGAGATAGAGAGAGAGTAGGCAGAGCCAAGGTGATAGCATGTAGCCTTCTACGAAGCAAGATGTGAGGTTTTAAGACACGAGTCTCATAGTAAACTATAAACTGCACAAATGGGTTAATTTATAGTTAGAGATATCCAGTAAGAATTTTAATTGATCTTAAGCCTCACAGTGGTTATTTCATAAGTGGCTGTGGGAATTAGCAAAGAGAAGGCAAACTGGCCCAGTGAGATGGGATGAGACAGAAAAAAGACTTCAGTCTAAAGCAAGACTGGGATTTGTTTTCCTTATTTACCTTGTTAGTTTTGTTTTTGTTTTACAATGTCTGAGGCCTCTTATATCTATACACAGCATTAGTATGTATGTATACATAGTATATATAGTATGTATATATATATATATTCTATTGTACTTCTCACTTTCCCATGGACACATTGTTAAATGATAGACTAATATATTCATCACCAAAAATGACCCAGACACAGTTATGTCTACAGACCCGAGAAACTGAGAAAAACATATCTGATTCACTTTGGTTAAAAAAAAAAAAAGGTCTGTGCTTCAAACTCTACTACAGAGCTACAGTACTGAAAAGAGCCTGGTATCACTACAAAAACAGGCAGGTGTACAAATGGAACCAATTCAAAGATCCAGACATCAATCCACATCTACAAACACCTAATTTTTGACAAAGAAGAAAAATATGTCAAATGAAAAAAAAGAAAGCATATTCAACAAATGGTGCTGCCATAACAGGATATCAACCTGTAGAAGAATGAAAATAGATCCATATCTATTGCTATGCACAAAACTCAAGTCCAAATGGATCAAAGATTTCAACATAAAGCCAGCCACACTGAACCTCATAGAAGAGAAAGTGAATGCATTGGCACAGGGGATCACTTCCTAAGTATGACTCCAGTAGCATAGACACTGAGAGAAACGATAAATGAGACGTCCTGAAACGGAGAAGCTTCTGTCAAGCAAAGAACACTGTCAACAAAACAAAACGACAGCCTACAGAATGAGAAAGGATCTTTACCAACCCCATATCAGACAAAAGGGCAAATCTCAAAAATAATCAAAGAACTCAAGAAATTGGTTATCAAAAAACAAATAATCCAATAAAAAAAAACTGGGGTAGAAACCTAAACAAAGAACTCTCAACAAATGAATCTAAAATGGCTGAAAGACACTTAAGGAAATGCTCAACATCCTTAGCCATCAGGAGAATGCAAATCAAAACAACTCTACACTTCCATTTTACATCTGTAAGAATGGCCAAAATCAAAAACCTTGATGATGACTTATGCTGGAGAGGATGTGGGATAAAGGGAACACTCCCCCATTCCTGGTGATAGTGCAAACTGTACAGCTGCTTTAGAGATCAATATGGTGATTTCTCAGAAAATTAAGTATCAACCTACCTCAAGACCCAGCAATACCACTTTTGGGTATATACCCAAAGGATGCTCAATCATCCCATAAGGACATGTGCTCAACTATGGTCATAGCAACATTATTTGTCATAGCCAGAGCATGGAAACAATCTAAATGCTCTTTAAATGAAGAATGCATAAGAAAAATGTGGTACATTTACACAATGGAGTATTACAAAACAACAAAAAATAGTAATGACATCTTGGAATTTGCAGGCAAATACATGGATCGAGAGAACATCATACTGAGTGAAGTAACACAAACCCAGAAAGACAAATATAATATGTGCTCACTCATAAGTGTCCTTTAGACATGGAGCAAAGAAAAACCAGATTACACAGTTCACAATCTAGAACCTAGACAACAAAGAAGACCCTAAGAGAGACATACAAAGATCTCTATTTATAGGGAAGAAGAAAAAGACAAGATCTCCAGAGTAAATTGGGAACATGAGAATCAAGGGAGATGATAGAAGCAGAAAGGGGGGAAGCAGAAAAATATATAGCTCAATAAAAACAGTTTCAAAAGAAGAGAGATCTGGGATTTTATCCATAGAGGACCCCAAATTCTGAATAACTCTGTCATAAAACAAAGTTGTGAGTATATTGCTCTAACGCTATCCAGAACTCAATGGGAAAAGAGGAAACGGAAATAGATACAACCAACACTGTCATTGAAAAGGTAGGAGATCACAATATGTGATTGAAAATACTGCAGATGAGGAGAGAGGCTTTGTCTGTGATGTAAAACAAATGGATAAATAAAATAAATAAATAAAAAAGGAAGGAAGAAATATAGCTGCAAGATAATATTGAAGATAGACACAGACAGAAAATGGGAGTAAGTCCTAAATGCTTTATTTCAAAAGTTCAATAGTTTTTAGTTTATTTATATAGCCCTCCATGGAGTTGCCTTTGACTTATGTCCCTTCTCTTTTATTCTCACGTTTTGTTCAATTGTATTTCTGATATTCATCAATAAATTGGTATTTACAAATATGGTTAATGATACGCATTTCAGGAAGAATGAGGAGAGATAACTAACGATACTGTCATTACAAAATGTGTGTGTGTGTGTGTGTGTGTGTGTGTGTGTGTAAATGTCATTGCCCAATAGTAGGGCTTGATACCCTTACTAGACACTATAGGCTTATAAATAAAAGGCACAGTACAACAGATGAACGGCTTTTCAGCAGTTGTTGGACAATGAATTCTTACAGATCCCAAATCGTTATATACTCTCGGCAATCCTCTTTGTTATCCTCCAGAATTTGGTGTTAAGTGCATCCTGGAGTCAGCCATCAAACCGAGAGGAATGAATCTGGAGCTGACCAGGAAGCTTCAACCCTATTGAAGGTGTCATCCTTATTGTAGGAAGGTGCCAGGAATGCAAGGAGATCTTTTTTGAAGATACTATTATTTTCTCCAGTTGTAAAACTGTCACTCTTACTGTACATCAGTTGCTACTTACACACAGAACATGCTCCAAGCCCTGAAATCTGTTTGGTATTGATGGGTTTCATGGTAGAGATTAGCTGAAGCTAAGGATCATGATCAATTCTGAAATCTCTATTGCTTTTTAGAAATAGATTCTATTCTCTTACAATACATCCAAACCATAGTTTCCACTCCATCTACTACTTCCTACTTCCCTGAACCTCCCATTTCCCCCAGATCCACTGTCCCATCATTTCCCTTCAGAAAAGAGCAGGTTTCCATCCACAACACAACAACCAGAAAGGACAAAACAAGACAGTAGAAGACAAGCAGAAGGTCCTCACACCAAGGTCAGAAAAGGAAACTCAATAGGAGGAAAAGAATCCCAAGGACGGGCAAAAGAGTCAGAAAAATACCCACTCCAACACATAGAAGTTCAACAAAAAACCAAGGTAAAAGTGTAATATATTTGCACAGGACCTGGTGCAGAACCATTCAGGCCTTGTGCTAGGTGCTTCAGTCTCTGTGAACCCACAAGAGCCCTGCTTACTTGATCCAATGAGCCATGTTTTTCTGGTATCCTCCATCCCATCTGACTCCTACAATTTTTTTTTTTTTTATTGAGAAAAGGAAAAAAAAAGTATCCGCCTCCTCCCAGCCTCCCATTTTCCTCCCCCTCCTCCCACCCTTCTCCCCCTCCCCCAAACTCCTCTCCCCCTCGCTCTCCAGTCCATAGAGCAGTCAGGGTTCCCTGCCCTGTGGAAAGTCCAAGGTCCTCCCCCCTCCGTCCATGTCTAGGAAGGTGAACATCCAAACTGGCTAGGCTCCCACAAAGCCAGAACATGAAGTAGGATCAAAACCCCGTGCCATTGTCCTTGGCTTCTCATCAGCCCTCATTGTTCGCCATGTTCAGAGAGTCCGGTTTTATCCCATGCTTTTTCAGTCACAGTCCAGCTGGCCTTGGTGAGCTCCCAATAGATCAGCCCCACTATCTCAGTGGGTGGGTGCACCCCTCGTGGTCTTGACTTCCCTGCATATCTTCCCCCTTCTTCTGCTCCTCATTGAAACCTTGGGAGCTCAGACCAGTGCTCCAGTGTGGGTCTGTGTCTCTATCTCCATCCATCACCAAATGAAGGTTCTATGGTGATATGCAAGATATTCGTCAGTATTGCTATAGGATAGACTCCTACCATTTTTACTCACATCTTTTTTCTAGGTTCACTGAACTCCAATGGAAGGGAAACGATGGTGACATTCAATTTAGGCTCTCCACATAATGTCTGACTGTTGGTCACCCTCTCTGATGATGAATAGAGAAAGAAGTGATTTATAATTATAGTTGAACATCATTAGGAATCATTTCATTTTTGTTGTCGTTGTTGAGAGGCAGTCATGTTTAGTTCTATCTTAGGTCTCTGGACTCTCCAGGATCTGGTTCCTGTCTGTCCAGGCACTGTTGGAAGGAATATGGGACATTCGGAGAAGCATAAGACTTAAGGTAGCCAAACTTGATGGCTTTATGCCATGAAGAATATTTAAGCTACAATCAATTGTTCATGAGTAGTTTACAAGTGTATTTTAATACCTATACACGTCAAACACATTTCTAAACTCTTATTATGTAGTAAGTGAGTAATGCAGCTTAAATTTTCCTGCTATTTTTGAGATTAAACTCTAGTAAAATAACAAAATATGTGGACTCAAAGCCTCTTATACACTTTTTGATTAGTTCAGCAAGACTTGAATAAAATAAAAAAGATAGAATACAGAGATAGAAAGGCCGTCGGTACCTTTGTACATCCACTATTTTATCAAAAGATATGCATGATTTGAAAGTACTTTAAAGAAGGTTTTAATCTGTTGTGATATGAACACAGTAAGTAAAACAAGATTGCTTTCTGTGTGGGATTATAATAAGCACCAGATACTGAATAAATGCAACCATATCATCTTTTAAGAAGTGACAGTTTCTAATGTCAACATCATCTGAACAATGATGAATGTGTCTGAGAAAATCCACATTATTGTGGATAAAATTATTTTTAGTAAAAGAGCAGGTACAGTGAGTTAAAAACAATATTGGCACCTACAGACTTGTGAATTTTTGTTTTATTAGCACTTTACTTGGAAAAGAAATAAGACACTTTCACAATGCACTCAGCAACAAAATTATTCTTTTCTTCTACACGCTATAAACTCATTTTGCAGTTAATCTCATAGGTTTGCCACAGAAGTATATCCACATTTCAGTCATCAAATGATGTGGGTACTTGATGGGAAAAATGAAGTAAAACTTTACCTTGCACCTGCTTTAATAGTTGGTATCTTGTGCATATTTGCACATTTTCTTTCACAATAACCTGAGCTGACATTGCATTTGCCATTTTTCATATTAGAATAATAGATTTAGGCATGTTGAATCTAGTAATTTAAACATGACTGCCATAGTCAATTACTGCTAAAATAGCAATATAACTTAGATGGTGGGATTTGTAAATAATAGATATACTTTATATCATAAAGCTCTGGAGATTTGGATGTCTAAGAGAAAGAGACTGCTAAATTCCTGTCTGTTGACATCTCAGACTCATTTACAGCTGACTGATGTTTCCTACATGATCAAAAGTAATAGGGAATAAGGAACAATAGCAGCCCTTAAAAATTATTTTGTAAAGTAACTCTATCTGTGAGTTCTACAGTCTCTTAAACTCTCCTAAATGCCCCATCTCTTAACAACATAGGCTATTGAATTTCAATGTATAAGTTTCGAGTAATGCATTGTTATTTTAGTAGAAAAAAATTAACAAATGAGTAAATTCATCCACTTTGCTTCCTCTTTGAACTCTTTTCATGCAAATCTCTTGAGCTTACTTCCTTAGAAATAGTAGTTTTATAAGCATGGCACTGTATGCTACAGATAGTTTGAGATAAATTTAAATACACTGTGGCTTTATTAAAATCGACAAACCAAAGGAAAAATAAAGTCTTTATGATGTGATACTTTTGAAGCTAATGTTAAAACAGTTTTGCTTTTGTTTGTTTGTTTTTATCTATAACAGTAACAGAAGCAAATGCATTGTACATACTTATATTAACACACATATATTAATATCATAAATGAACATGGGTAATACAGGAGCACAAATAAGTAGTACAGAACTAGTATCAAGGGCCAACAAAGGCATCTTACAGATCTTTAACGTTGGAATCCCTATGGTTACCAGGGCCTGTCACACTGTTATTAAACCTGATGATGAACACTCTGTCTTAGTCTAATAATTTGGACTTTGTCTTCTCCATTATTTTACTCTAATAAAAATGCACTCAATGCTTGTATAGATTTTGTTGTAATATATATATGTGTGTATATATATATTCCAGACTGGTCTTGCAATCCTTACAATTTAATTATCCTATCCTAGGAATAGAGGTTTGTCCTATTGTGTATAGATTTATAGATTTTTAGAAATTTTTATTGACTTAATCCAAAACAATACTCCTAAAATGTAAATTATCTATATTCTTTAGAAATAAGTTTACATGATCAGCTTGTCCAATTAGGTCAATGACTAGTTAATATCAAGAAAGTTTTATATTGAGGAGGAATGTTTATGATATGGAAGAGCAATTTTTTATAGATTATAAAAGAATATTAGTATCTATATAAAACAAATATAATAATATATAAAGTATTCTGAGATATTTATCATTTCTCATGAAACTTTTTATGTTATCTAATAAAGATAGTAAATAATATAATATTAAAACAGAAATGAAGTCATATGCAATTCTTGATACTGAAACTGCAATAACCTCACTTCTCTTTTAAGAATTTTTATTTTGAAAAATATATAATAAAAAAACTATCCAAAATTTCTGTTGACTAGTCTATTGTGGTTTAACTTGGGCTAGATTTAGAATGATAAGAAAGAAACAAAAATAAAATATTACAAAACAATCTGTATATTGGTATCAGAAAATACTAACCATTGGGTGAAAGGAAGCAAAGGGTGCAAATTCAACATTTGTCAAATTAGAGTGTGGTAAAAATTACAGTCATGTCCCGTTATCTCCTGGGATAAACATAAAAACCTACATATTTGGAAACTTCAATGGGCGATCTTGAGAGCTCCTCACTTTGGCATTCAACTAGGTGCTTGGAGGGGCCAGATTATACAGGCCCATATTCTTACATTGTTTGGCGGTCAGAATTCTGAGTGACCTGCAAGGCACAATTTGAACCTACCATATAGAAGGTGGTCGCCTAGCCTTTTGGTAGTAAGACAAGCTGATACCATCCTAATCAAGTGGTCAGGATATGTTAATGTTCTGTTCCTTCTATTGTAATTTAGGAGGTCACTTGGGGAAGAGGTATTTTTCAGTCATGACAGAACAGGCATAGGTATGGATGTCACCTAAGTCAATCTCCCCACTACATAGGAAACAGAATGCTAATGAACTTCCCGCTCAGTTTATGTTTTGATAGAAAAGTTGTTTGGATAGTAAACACGGGTGATCTTCAAGATTTGAATGAACCCTGAGACTCCCTCCCGACATAGTCATGTGAGTTGTGTTTTCATTCCCACACCTCAACTCTCAACTCTGGTATGAGAAATGGTTTATGTTGGGGCTAGTCTCCCACAGGTGCTGAACTGGCAATGCAACTTCTTGACTCTGGGAGAGAAACACAGAGAGAGAGAGAGAGAGAGAGAGAGAGAGAGAGAGAGAGAGAGAAAAGAATTCTCAGGACCTGGACATATTTGTCTTAAAGTTTAAAATAACACAGATTATGTAACAAAAAATAATCACTACTAAATAAGAAATAGTAAACCTTGAGACACTGGAATAACTTTTTTTTTCAAAATGAAAAGGGAAAAAAAGACTAAAATATTATTAAAGAGGCAATAAACTGTGAAATAACTTCAAAAGTCTAATATGCTCATAACTGAAATTCACAAGGAAGAGAAATAATAAATATTTGAAAAACTAATAAGCAAGATTGTTCCAGATTTAATCAAAATTACAAAATAACACTCTAAAGAACAAATCTGATATAATAAAAGATGAAGAAAAATAGACAAAATAGCATGTATGCTCAAAACTAATATCTTAACGCTATTTAATACCAAGAAAGAATCTCCAGAGAAAGGAAGATAAGATGTGAAATGATACATGACTCAAGACAACAGCTGATTCTCATCAGAAACAGCACATGTGTGATAGCAGGCACTTAATATCTTGCAAGTTCAATAAAAAATTCCATGCTGTACTAGAATTCTTCATGCAGTTGATTTTATCACTCAGTGATGGTACTTTTCAAAATGTAAGTAAAATGACAAACTCTAATCAGTCAACACATACACACACACACACACACACACACAGACACACACACACACACACACACACACACCAGGAAAACGTGAGTTTACTAGCAGAAAAGGAAAAGTACAAGGGTGGTATGTCCACTAGTATAATTATAACCTCCCTGCCCTGTTTCCAGTATCTATAAAGGATATTTGGATGCTTAAAGTTTGTACATGAAATCCATCACTATGTATAATAAATATACTCATGTAAAATATTTAAATAAAGGTAATTGGATATTTAAATGAAATTCTAAGTGATATAGCTTGTTTTATTTCATATTAGAAACCAAAATGCAAAATAATGATGCAAAAACTTAGAGAAGAGAAAATGATTTATACTGTGAGCTAAAATATTGAAAAAAAAATGACCACAATGAAGTAAAGATCAATACTGCATAGACTCAAGTAACCATTATTATAGTCAGTATAATGCTGTATACTGGAGGTCAAAAACACTGACAATAGAACCTTCGCATTCCAAAAGAAAATAGAGCCCAGCAAGCACTGTCAAAGGTGATCAGAAATGGATGCAACATGTCAAACTAAAATCCAATGGTATAAAATTACACTGTGCCCTGATAAAGTTGTTTTTAAAATACTATGTTGGAAATCCTATCCTTGAAAATCAACACAATTAGCAGATATGTCAGTAATTTTGAAGCTGTTTTATTTCTTTCTCTTCACCCAACTCAAATCCCATCAGTGTAATGAATTCTAGGACTTCAAGAGAGCTCTTAGCACAAACAACATAATTTAAAATGTACAGAAGTTGTTCAAATTTCTGACAGGTATCAACTGATCGAGGGATCTCATCCTAGAAGGTTTTCTAGCATCCTAAAAGCAACTCCTCTGTCCTGTATAGGCAGAGATCATGTTGGACTTAATTTGAATAATTCTGAAAAGTCAGTTCACCCATGGTCATTTGAACAAACAGCTAAGGATGAGGACAGCAGAGCTGCTGTAGAGTAAAAGTGGCAGGAGAAGAACATGACAGCATTGTAGAAGCAAGACATGATGTCTTTCTTATCAGCTGTGCAACCTCTTGCTAGAGACCATACTAAAAGAACTGAGTATGGGAGCCAGTTGGAGTAGAGCCTGTATCATCTGCAAATCCCTACACACCATTTTCCTGAGTAGCTGTTACTTTAACTTGACAATAACTTAATAGCGGTTATGTGAATTGGTATGCTTTCGATTATTTTCTGTGTTTGCAGAGTTATCCCTACCTCACCATACTCACCCACAATATACACAAAACAAGAATTTAACTCTAAAGTTAGAAGCCCTGTATGATTCAGAACTACATTGCATTTAGTCTTCCAATGGAAAATTGGATTAGAGAATTTAAAATATACACACTATGAGGTCAGACAAAATAAAGTGTTCATTAACAGAGTCCAGGCTGGCTTAAACTCTTTTTGTGATGGAGTGTATCTGTAAATTTCTGATATTCCTCCTTTAATCTTTCAAATGCTGAGATTACAGGTATGAATCAGATTATCCTGATCACATCCGGACATAACCCAGAGTCTTATTCATGCTAGGAAAGCTATGTCAAAATGTGATGTATACTCACAGTAGGATTTTTTTAGCTCAAATGTGAAATTATAACTCTTGAAGAAAAGTGGTTACAACTGAAAATGTTATACTGACTGAGGTAACCAAGACCCTAAACCACAAACATGAGTTTTCCCTTATGTGGATCCTAGCTAGTCCAGTAGCTGTCCCAGTAGTGTGTTTAACTTCCAGGACCAGAAAAGCCCAGAAAGATTTGTTATTAAGTGATAAGATAGTAGGATATACTGGAAGTAAAGGTTGAGAGAGGAATACTGGAGGTAAAAACCTCTAAGCAGGAAAGGGAAGGGGAAAGTAGGGCAGAGGCATGACAAGGAAGGAGAGGTAATCTAAACTAAGAGTGTATGACAAAGTTGGGAAAGTTATTATTTTATAGAGAGTAGTAACAACGGAGATAGAGAAGGGCTTTGAATTGATATTTTCTGGCTAAGGAACAGTCATTGAAATCATGAAATAGATGAGAAATTCATGAAGTACTAACTCTGCTAACTGATATGGCTGCTGATGGATTCTTGTTCCCACTGGCATTATTTGCAGATGTGTTTCCACTAGTGAGCCCATATGTGTATTGTATAAAGCATTAACATGATATATATGCATGGGTGGATAATGCTCACAGAATGCATAGATTATTGAAAAAAATTCACAGTGCCAAGTGTGGGTGAACTCCTTATAATTTATTTGGTCAAAAAGAAGCCAGAGTACTTCAATCCATGACTTTACAGTTTATCTTGTTTCCTAACAGAACTTGATAATAAGATGTTTGGCTGAAGATACCACATGCTTAGATTAGAGACTAATAATAAATTAAGCTGGATTTTTTTATTGTTGCTGGCAGTTGTTAACAGAGCCTGTAACAGGTCAAAGTTCAGAGAAGAAGTGATGGTGAGGTTCTCAGTCTTAAATGCTACATCTATAGAATGTTTCTGAGATGTAGCAACATCACAGAGGAGGGTCTGGAAAGATATTAGAACCAGAGGATGGGAAGATGTTCAGAAAACTGTATCTTCTGGGTGTGGCATAACTATTGCACTGAGGAATTCACTCTACCTGCTGTTTTGTGCACCTGATATCCATAAAGTTGGCCCACAGAGATTTAATTATGGATGATAGAGGCCCCTCCTCCTTCCTTGACTTATTATTGAACTCAGTAGGTGCTGTGGGAAAGGGTGTCACTTTCTTTTCCTGTGTAGCCACTGACAAGTTTCTGTGATTCAGTACTCAGCCGTGCTTATTCTAGGAAATCTAAATTCAGTGAACCTCATCCCATAGCAAGTCATGAACGTATGAAACTTGTTGAGCAAAAGAGGAATTTAGCACAAAGGGAGACATAGGAAGAATGGGAGAAGAAAATGACTAAAGTTAATTATGCAAATACATAAAGCTGTCAAATAATAAAAATGGGAAAATATTTACATATCATATGTCAATCACTTTGATAAAAATATGACCCATGAGTCAGAAAACAAATTACAAAAATTAAATAAGCAAATATTTTACAGTTACTCGTGAACATGGGTTAGCTTACTTCATTGTTAAAGGACAGTAATGTTTGGTATTATCTGTTTCTTTCCACAAAATCATGTGATAACAAAATAAAAGTTTAAAGCATTGTTAATACTGACATAAATTGTAGGTGGAACCATGCTCTTTGTCTGGTTACATGGTAGTAGTCTATATTCACTGAAATAAATATAAAATTTGCCAAGTCTCATTCAACCACCATGAAAGAAACAGGAAAAAAATGGAAGAGTGGAACCTTACTGCTAAACTAGAACACACACTTTATTTTTACTTCTTGTATGGAAACACAATCTTCTTACACTTTTTTTATGCTCAGAATGTAGGAGTGTGTGATACACTGAGTAACAACTGGTTTTGAAACAGCGACCTAGAGAGTGATGAATGCCCTTTAAATCAGGAAAAGTAGAGCATGAAAAGAAGAACAAGCCTTAATGGGATAATTTGCAGAAAATCCAATGAAAATGGGACTACTTGAGAAGAGGAAGGAGATAAAGGGCTTAATGGTGCAAATGTTTATTTGAAAAAGTAATTTTCTTTGCCACAGTCAAAAAGACAATCTAAAGCACAAAACGTAACTCTTGGTAACACTTGTGACTGAGCAAAGAGGTCCAATAGCTGAAAGAGGGAGGAGAATGGGATGAAAGAGAAGAACAGAAAGGTGGTAGAGACTGCAGAGTTTAAATTTCCTGTTGTCATGAACTATCACACATTTTCAAGGCATTTCTCTGCTACTGTATTGAGAATAAAAGGTAGGGAATCCAAAAATCAAATAAACAAGGTCAAGTTAAGTTCATTGAAGATATCTCAAGAACATATTAGCTTAGGACAAGAAAGTTTCTAAAATATAGTAATGAAATTTGGGTGGATTCTAGTATGTTGAAGATGGATTTCAAGATGTTTACTTGATTTGAAGGGGAGAAGATAAGGCTGTTGTCAGATTTATACCAAATGACACAAAGGGTGATATAGGATGGTTAAGGGTTCACATCTTCCATGGCAAAAACAGTTTAGGGTTTTCTTTCTAAGTCTGAATACTTTTTCTGGAATATTTTTTAAAAAGGATTATACAACATTGTCTGGTGTATCTGGCTTCTTTTCATTAACATTCTATTGCTTTGATTTAATGCTAGAGTATGTATCAGTAGTTCATTGCAAAACAATGTTTCTTTGTTCATCTGCTTATCTATTCATTCAGCAGACAGACATTTGAAATCTCTGATTTGGGTTACCATGTACAACTGCCATGAGCATTTTGTAGAAGTCCGTGTTGGGCACTGGTTATTATTTTTATACATACACATCAGAGAGGAATGGTAAATGTTTAACAATTTGATAAATTGTGCGCTAAGGTATTTATATTACTTAGTGTTCCAATGCTCATTGAAACATTAGTTTTGTACATCCTCTTGATCACTTGATGTGGTCTTTATTTTAGTCTTTAAACTGAATACAAATTTGTATTATCTTATTTACTGTGATTTTAGTATCTTTCCTTGTGTTATTCTAAATTTTATGGAACTTTTCTTGAGTTTTTTTAATTTTTATTTTTCTTCACAATCCCAAGTTGTAATTATTCTTTAAGTATTTTACACAAAAACACTTCAGAAAGTAATTTGACAATATTTACTTTCATTCTGTAGCTTTTATTTTCATTTCCTGTTAATGTTTGAAGAAACTTTTATAGAGATTTATACATTTTTATTGTATGTGTATGAGAATTGTGTATCATGTAAATACAGAACTCACAAAGGCCAGAAATCAGCACTGGATTCTTTGGGACTGAAGTTCTAGGAGGTCCTTCAACACTATGTAGGTTCTGGAAACTCAACCTTGGTCTTCTGCAAGAGCAATAACTGTGCTTAACCACCAAGCTATCTCTACAATCCGAAAATTAATTGTATGAAGTGGCTTTTATAGACACTAAATTTATTAATTTGTTTGTTTGTTTCTTTGTGTGTGTGTGTGTGTGTTTGTGTAAACAAAAGAACATTTTTCATTGTTCTGTTATCATACCATTTTTAAATTTGACTCTCTCCCTCAAATCCATATCTTGTTGTACAGCCATTCTTGAGAGCCGAATAGCTTAAGGACTCACACACATACCTCCTGGGGATATAATTGAAGCTGATATCCATCCCTATTCAGCGTTTACATTTGTTATAGGGACCCAGGTGATCTTCTTGTTTATATGACAAGTATTTACGTGCTGAGCCATCTCCACAGGCACCAAGATTGGCTTTTATGGATCCTACGATTTATGAACTAACTTTGTAGACCAGGATGGCCTCAAACTCAGAGATCTCTCTGCCTCTGCCTCCTGAGTATTGGAACTAAAGTTATGCACCACTACCACCACCCAGCTTCTCAAAATATTTTAATATTAAGTTTTTGTGTCTAGACGGCATGTTTGTTCACACCTGTAATCATGAACTTGGGGCCTGAGGAAGGAAGGTTGGAAGGTTGGCATGAGTTCAAAGCTAGGTGAGGCTAAAGAGTGAGGTTTATTTTAATAAAAACGATTTAAGTAAATTAATCAAACAGTTATGGCTAACTCTAAAATTAGGAGATAGTTTTTAGTTGTTACCTATTATTAGTAGTGATCCTAAAATTTTTAAGAATTTGAATTGTGTATTTTTTCCTTCCTTCCTTCCCTTCTTCCTTCCTTCCTTCTTTCCTTTCTCCTTCTGTCCATCAATCCTTCCTTCCCTTTTTCTTTATTTTTTTCTTCTTTTCTTATTTACAATCACATATTTAAAATTTTTTCTATTGTATTTCTTTTGCTTATAGTATATTTCATTTTTCAAAAAGGTATGTTTTCCATGGGAAGTTGTCTGATTACAAATTCAGTTAGAAAAGTTTCTTCTACATTCAAATTACATATATTTAACACAGAAAAGAAATAAATTGACTTAAATACATTTAAAAAACTCTTTACAGAAGCAAAAAAAAGAAAATAACTTTCTGTGTGGAGACTAAAACAATGTTATGTAATGACTTCTATCACTTTAGAAGGCCTCAAAAAAAGAAAATTATGTTATCATGTTAAAAGTAAAAAAATAAACTATTTTTCTTTAGAAAAATATTTTCTTATGTCAATACTGAGAAATATTTTCAATTTTACCAACATGAGTACATACCAAAATGTTCTTCCCCATGCCTCCATCCAAAATCTACTGCCATAAAACTCACCAGAAACACTAATAATTATTAGTGTGTTCCAGGATCAAAAAGTGTTTTCTTGGCCAGTGGAATAGAACAGCTCTGTTTCCTAACAATCACATTTGCCAACCATATGGATAGAATAATGAAAGAGATGCTATTTCAAATTTTCCATCTTCTTTGGAAGCGTTCCTTGAGCAGTCAAAAAGGAGGATGGATGTTTACAGACTATGGGAGTGTTTTCCCAAGTATCTCAGACATTCCTGTATGTCTACAGAGTGATTTCATATGAATTCAATTTGAAAGTTAATCAATAAGTAAATGAATTTTTTTAAGCCAAGTCCTCCTTGAGAATGATCTGGCCTGAACATTACGGGATGTATAATGTAAGTAAATTCACTATACTCTAGAAATAGTAAACATTTAATGCAAGGAGTTCTAACTTTTAAACAAATAGTCATTTCCTAATGGTAATCAAATGCAGACTTGTTTTTCTAGGGTTATTACATGTGTGTAGTGATGGAGTTCATAGAAATTGATAGCCTAAAATTTTGTGGGTAGATTGGGAGAGTTGTATTTGAAAAAAAAATGTTTTAAAGTCAGGGAAATTATTGGAGCACTCATTTATCCATGTTTAATACATGGATATTCTATAGTCGTTGGTCTGTTTCTTTGGCTTTAGCACATTATCATGCACTGTTTTGAAAGGGGAACTCAAGACTTGCAAAGTCCTGATCAAAGCTATCATATTTGATACTAAAAGTTTCTTTGTGTATATCCAAATATGGATGACTTAGATTTCAGGAAGGACTAATCTCATTGGCAGTGTTTATGCATTTTCAAGTAATTCCTACTTGGTCTTTCTCATCATGTTGCTATTCTTAGACTTTGTTTACCTAAATGGCTGTCTCTTCTAGTCTTTGTTGGTAATAACTCTAGTTAAAATCTATGTTCCCTACCCAGGCATTTCATGTTCTCGGGACCTGCTAATCTGTGCCCCGCTCAACAGTGTCAGCTCAGCTGTGCTGCCCAGACTAGGTGCAAGGGCCTACTTTTTCATTAATGTTGCAGCTGGTAAAGCGGACAATCAGTTCCCTTACCAGCTGGAGGCAGTAGGAGTAATGGGGCAGGGCATTTTTTCTTCACCCCCACCACGAAACCGCAGATGAAGGAGGTGTTATCAGCTATGTCCCTCTCATGTTCTCAGGGCTGCCTTACCCACAACTCTGTCTAAAATGTCAGCTCTATTTTGCTGCCAAAATGAAGAGTAGGAGCATGTCTCTTGAGAGCTTCAGAGATGAGGGGCTGGATCAGTTTTTTCTACTGCTGCCCGCCAGTGAGGAGTGGGGCCAACTCGGCACAGCCTTATCCTCTGTCTTAGGTGGTATCAGGCACTATGGACACCAAAACCATGGCTGAATCATAGCCATGAATGTGCCCCCACAACAGTCCAGGCCCAAATCCCACCATGGCCCTGAGTAGCAATCAAGCCACCCACCTCAGCTTACTCCTCCTCTCTGCTGGCTTTCACCTCTTCAAATATGTCTCTGCCCACAGGAAAAGAACCATCTCTCTCTCTTTTTCTCTCCCTCCCTTCCTCCCACCTCCTTCCTTCCCTCCCCCACCCTCTCTTTCTCTTGATGTGGAAAATACACACTGTATGCTGTGAATATGTTTCATTACCATTCGTTAATAAAGAAGCAGATTTAGTCTATGATATGAAAGAATAGAGCTAGGCAGAAAAACTAAACTGAATTCAGGGAGAAAAAAAGAAGAATCGGGCAGATGC
>NC_022030.1:10901899-10943361 GCF_000317375.1 Microtus ochrogaster
TCTCTCTCTCTCTCTCTCTCTCTCTCTCTCTCTCTCTCTCTCTCTCTCTCTCTCTCTCTCCATATCACACTATACATTTTCTCAGCTTAATGGTGCCTTTTAGTGGGGCGCTACAAGGTGTCTGGTGGGCTTGTGTTTTCTCCTCAGAGCCCAGTATAAAATGGTCTGGGCTGTGTGTGTGTCTCTTTGTTCCACTCAGTCTGTCCGGATACTGGGCAGGACCATGCATCCTCATCTGAGCCTGAGGCGGCCTAACCCAGGCCTGCATATGGGTCTCTTTTGCCTGGTTGGTTTTTCAAAAGTTGATATTGATTTGTCTCAATAATGAAAACTGACAGTCAAAATCAGAATATGAGGTTAGTCAAGTTTTGGTCAAAACTGTCCTCCAGATTATTATTATTTTTGTTATATTCTCATGATGCAGGAAAATGTACCATCTCATGATGCTCTCTGTGTATATTTTTATAGGTGGACTAGTTGCTTTAGTGGACGTTTAGTTCTCTAGGCTTAAACTCCTATCAAGGTCCCCACTCTCAGATACTTTTGAGAATTAGGATTCCACCATAGGAATCGTGAGGAACAAAAAAAGTCTCAGTCTAAGAGACCAGATTTTCTTCCACCAGTGTGTGAATTCTGATATCATCTTGAGTTTGTCAGTGTAATATTTAAGCAACTGGGATCAATGACCTTGTTTTAAGGATGCCTTTGGGAAAAGAGTAGCTTCTGTTTCAATGGTGTGTCCATGATGTCTGAGTAGCAATCTGAGCAAAATCAGTAGTGAGCTAAAACAAAACTGTCAGAAGGTGATTATAATAACATAATATTTGTCTTCTATATCTTATGTGTTACTTGTATTGAGGAGTTAAGGAAGGATTTGTAGAAAATAAAACATTCACATGAGCTGAAGTGTGAGATCAAGTGTTTTTCATAATGTTTAATTTCTATGTTAAATAAAATCACTTCTAATTTATATTTAAACTGTAGCAGCTTAAATGAACTCAGACAGAGATTGTAATAATATATACAGCTTTAATTGGGAAATAGACTTACAGAACCAGAAGTTCCAGTGAAGAACAAGAAAGCAGAAGGGGCGGTGGGGAGCATGCCCGCATATTTATTAGTAAAAAATATCCTCAGGTAACCCCCCCCAACTAGCAAGGTGATTGGCTGGGGCTACCCTTACATTAAAAAAAATGTGCATCTCCATAGTCAAAAGCCAAACACGCTGTAACTTTGAACACTCAAAGCTGTTTTTAATATTAATTTTGCTTTGGTATATTTACTATAAATTATATAATTATTCTTTTGTCTTTGTTGGTATAGTTTAAAAGTTTTGGTTTGCTTTATTAAATTGCATAAAAATAATACTAGGCTCTTAAACAGAATAGTGTTACATTTAGTAAACATCAAATTATTTAAATAGGATTCTGCATCTACAGTGCTATTAAATCTAGAGAAAACTATTAATTTCCCTAGTGGGAACAGAGATACATTCCACAGATCTTCTTCAAAGAGGTACAAGTTGCCCTATGGAGTGATATTTTATTTATATTTTAATAGGAAGCTTGCCTGATGATCAGAGGGTAAAATTATGTGACTAGAGGTCAGGCAATGGTGTCACACACTTTTAATCCCAGGATTTGGGTGACATAGGTACATCTGCCTATGTCTTTGTGAGTTCCAGACTATCTTAAGCTACCGGAGATCAATGCAGAAACAGATCCAGATGGTGGTGCTCACACATTTAATCCCAGTACTAGGTAGTCACGTGCCTTTAATGCTAGCACTAAAGGGGAATATAAGACATGAAGAGACAGAGGCTCAGGGTTCAGTCTGCAGTCGCATAGCTTTGGTATAGGTAAGACTTCTTTAGTGGCTTGGCTGTTGTGCTTTTCTGATATTCAGTTTGAGCCCCAGTATCTGTCTCTGGGGTTTTATTATTTGTGCTACAGCCCTGTATGCTGAGAGTGCTGTCATCCTTCAGCTACCAACTCTTTTAAAGCTTGTGTGGTACGGGTCACACACCAGCTCTTCTGTGGCAGCTGTTCCAACAACCAATGTTCATGAGGACTATAGAGTCAGCCACTATGATTTGCCATAGATAATTCCCAAAACCATTTAGATTCTTCTGTTCTTCTTGCGCTGACATAGCATTCAGGCCATGTTCCGTATGAACGTCTTACTTCTTACAAAGGGTAGGCCAGTATTTTATTACACACACACACTTATTCTACATTTCAATTTCTGTCTCAAGTCTGTATTCTGTTGACATCAACAGTCAACATTTCCTGGTGGATTATCCCCTTATTACCATAATAATAATATATAATATGGTATCTTGAAGCAGGACTAACTGGAACTAGTTTGGCAAGGGGACCTCATCACACTGGTATGTAGAATACAGATAAAGTGGCACTAAGTTAACCAGACACATGTCAAGAATTTTGGGGGTGAATTGGCATTATGCAACAACTGATTACTATCATGTTGAAATCAGAGACAAAAAAATACTAAATTAATGAATAATTCTGAATTACATTTTGGGAACTTCACAAGATATCATAGATTTATGTTATTTAATGGGCTCTGTGGCTTGCTTCCCTACTTCCCAGCATTCTCTTTTGTCTACTCCACCTACCTAATTTTCTGACCTATCAGGCCAAGCAGTTTTCTTTATTGATTAACCAATGAAACAACAGATTGACAAATGACCTTCCCACAACAGGGACATACACAAAAGCATATGTATATACAGATATATTCATCTATTTATCTATTTTTTTCTTTATATAAATCTATCTATGAACACACATAAGTACGTGTATTCATATATGCACCCACGCGCATGCATGCATGCACACACACACACCACACACTATATATATATACATATATATATGTGTGTATATATATATATATATATCCCAGGATGTCTGGGAATATTTTTCTACCTACCAGAATCATTGAATTGTGTTAATGCTGTTCTGGCCTAGAAAGAGCAGAGCAGTGAGCATCAGGAAGTTACTTCACACAAAGTCTATCTTATTATCAGCCAGTATTTTGCTGACTAATTTTATGTCATCTTGACACAAACTAGAGTTGTTAGAAAGGAGGGAATCTCAACTGACAAACTGCCTCCATAAGATCTTGCTGTAAGGCATTTTTTTAATAGTTATTGATGGGTGAGGGCCCAGCCCTTGGTGGATCGTGCCATCCCTGGGCTAGAACCTATGGCTTTTATAAGAAAGAAGGCTGAAGAAGCCATGGGGAACAAGCCCGTAAGCAGTATCCCTCCATGGCCCATTCATCAACTCCTATCTCTAGACGCCTGCCCTTTTTGATTTTTGTCATGACTTCCTTTAATGATAAACAGCAATATGGAAGTGTAAGCCAAATAGACCTTTCCTCCCCAGATTGATATTTGGTCATGTGATTTTTGTTTTTTGTCAAAGCAAGAGAAACCGTGACTAAGACAGCCAGATTCATGGGCAGATTTCTAATAGTACTTTCAAGAGTTAGAACATGAAACTTACATGCTTATGAGCATGTTTGCTAGCCTATGTACATTCTCTACAGACTCTTATTGTTAGTCATGCTTTAATCTTGGTATTAATTATGTAGAAAGAGGTGCAGAATAGCACTGCTAAGATAGGAAGTAAATATCAATTCTGTTCCTAATTGAAGCCATAATAACACAAACTGACCTACTAAAATCTGAAAAAAGGGAATTAAAAACTGATATAAATTTTTGTGAATGAAGAGCGATTGCATAAAATTACATAAAATGGGAGAAATAAATTGTGGTTTGTAAAGAACTATAGATATGCATATGCAATTTTTCATAAAATTAGTTTCTGAAGTGCAGCATTATGTCTAAGAATTTCTGTAATAATCCTTTTTCTATGAGTCAATGCTGATGGTAAGAGAGACAGTTAAAGATCTGGGCTCAATTTTCAGAACAAAGATAAGCATGTATAAAAGAAGAGTTTCAAGATGGCAATACTTTGCTCTGTATTCTTTGGAGTCATTTGAAAGAATTGTTACAATAGGGTTCACTGCTGAACTAAACACAAATTCCCTACAGGTGAATTGTATGTGTTGTCATGCTAACAAATACACTACTCAACATGTTCCAAGAGAAAACATTTCAGGCAGATTATATCTCCTAGTAGTCAGTAATACTTACCTAGCTGCAAAGGTTAAAATCTCTTTCCCTATGCATAGTTTTGTAACTGTAGCCTATTAATCTCATTAAATGTTGCCTGCATATGAAAAGACTGGCAACACCCTGATATATGGTCACTTGTAGTCAGGATGTATCGTAGGTAAGAAGAATACATAAAAATTTATATATATATCTTTGGTCCTTTTCTGAAGACATTTTCAACAAGTATTCACATAACTGTATACTCACAGAAGAAAAGCATCCACACAGTTAAATGACTTCATATCACAGAGTTTATATAGTCATTTATAGCTGGAGACAAAGAGGTTCATTGTGGTTCCGTGTTGATATTAGATCCATCTTGGAGTCAGCAAAACATGAACTTTTGGATAAAATCCAGATCAAAGATCCACATGTCCCAGAGGCAATGAGTCATTGCCACCCAGATTATAGCATTTAAAATTAAAATGGACATATTTGACAATGGTATGGTCTTCACATTTCTTTCATATATAATGTAAACTATTAAAGTATATTAAGATAAATTTATTGAATCCTTTCTTTTCCCCAGATACTTCACTTAGGCATTTATAAGGAATAAACATATCCAGTTACTGTCTTGAAACCCAAAGAAAGCATAAGTAAGGTGCCAACAAGTTGTAATATTTATAATGCTGTACAATATCCTAATTAATCACATTAATGAGAATAAAAGGTAGTAATATTTTTATTGTCTCATAAGACAAACATCTAAAAATTAACATTATAAAGCATTAGCTTTATAAAGTTTTAACTTGCCTCAGGCATCTATTTTATTGTATAATTGAAGTTATTTTATTAATTAAATTTTTCATTTATTTTACATCCTGTCTGCAGTTTCCCCTCTCTCCTCTTTTCCCATTCCCTTCCTCCACTTCCGTTTTGCCCCATCCAAACCTACTCCTGTTTTGTTCAGCAAGGGGCAGGTCTCCTATTAGTATCAACAATCAAGGTGAGGAAGGATTAATTTTCTCCCCTTTTATTAAGGCTGAGCAAGGCAACCCAGTATGTATGTACTTGCACAACACCCATAACTCCCCCTCCTGTATAATGTACTATACACAGATAAATGAACATACATGTACCATTGCAAATAGACATTGCCAATAGGTAATAAGCCATAGGTAATAAGCAGTAGACCTTATCAGATTAAGAACAGTAGCAATAACAAAGAAGACATTTATATCATTGCACTGAGATCACATTACAGTTTCTGCTTTTACTCTATTTTCTATAAAAGAAAACACAGCTCAAGAAAACTAAGCATTTATCTCAGCTCTTTTAGGCAAACTTGGCTAATAAATATGAATTGTCTTTGGTGTAGAAGTAACGAGAAATGCAGTTTGGTAATATTTCTATTCACTACATCACTTTTTTATTTCTCACAGGATTTTTTTTATAGAGTCTAGTTCATTCTTGTGGTTTTATAGTCAATGTCTGTTTATCTGCATTTAAGTGTACCTTTTTGTGTTGGGAAAACTACCAACAACATCATTTGTAAAGCTTTGCACAGACTAAAAAGAATTACGTGTCAGAAAGTCAAACCCGTTCTAAGTAAGTATGTAGGTATGTGACTATAAAAACCCTTTCATTTTCTCTATAGCATGGTATGTTACTGTGAGTGGAATTAGGTGCTCAAAGGAGAAAGCAATGCTTATCAGTGCTTTACAAATTAGATTATTTTCGTGTTACTAGGATAATAATGTTATTGATGTCATCAATTTTCCATCATTTATATTGTTCTTATGAAACAATAGTGACATATTTAAAACAAATTCAGCAAGGAAAATCAAAATTATTTTATTTATTTCAAATGCAATAAGTTATATCTTAACATTGGACAAAAAAATTTACTATAAAATTTTTGGCAAAATTGGAATATCTAAATAAGGCTTTTATATTCTGGGGCATGTTATATTAATATCTAATAAATCTACTTTTTAATTGATTGAATGTATTGGGTCTTATTCAAAAATAATCAAACAAATGAATTTTTCTTCTATAAAGGGAGTCAAAAGAGTCCATGAATTCTAGAGATGCTTGAAATTGCAGATTGACTTCCTTGACATTTAGAGACTCATTTTTTTCCACCGTCTGGCAATGTAATTATCTTGCTAACATATAGAGTCTAAATGTCTTGTCAGAACTAGCCCTGTAAAATAGCCACTGGCAATCTCAGTCTACTTATTTTCTGTCTAGCCCAATTTGTTTTTCTTTCCCCCCAGCAATTGATTTAAACACTCTTGCCAATTGTTATAAACGGCTTTCTGCCTTTGCACATTGTTACATGCGAGTCTCATTTACAGTATCTCCCCTTAAAACAACTCATGGCTTCTGGATCCTGGTTTTGTTTTAATGGAACCCTACTTGTCATTATCTTCATTTTATTTTAGCCTTTCCATCAGTTCTATGTTGAAACTGAATTAATCGCTCAATTTCTGAGATGACTGCTTTTTTTGTTTCTCGGCTTTTTTTTTGCTTCTATTTATTTATTTGTTTGAGCTTCACTACCAAGGTAGCCTGTTAAAAACTGTTAGGAAATTTGGAAAAATCATTTCTTTATAAATTTTATAATAAATTATTTAATAGGTAATATTGTGTTAGTCTCCTATGTGTTTAACATGTTACAAAATATTAACATTTTATTAATATCGAAATATTGATGAAAAATTTATGATGAAGACTCTACATAAGGAATGTTTATTGTACTTATTTTGATGTCATAAATAAATGATTAATTTATACCAAATCAATTATCTTATTGTAGTTATAACAATAAGTGATTAAATCCTTTCCTTCTTTCCCTTCTTTCCTTGTTCTCTCTTATTCATATGTCTGCCATGCATATCTTGTTCACTATCAAAATCATGTCATAACAGGAACAATTCAGGATGAAGTCTCAATCCCAAATGTCTATTCCCCTAATATAAAAGCACCCACTTATGTAAAAGAAACATTACTAGAACTCAGGGCACATATCAAACCCCACACGCTAATAGTAGGACACTTCACCACTCCTATCTCACCAATGAACAGGTCAATCAGACAGAAACCTAACAGAGAAATAAGAGAACTAATGGAGGAAATGAATCAAATGGACTTAACAAACATCTATAGAACATTCCAGCCAAATAGGAAAGAATATACCTTCTTTTCAGCATCTCACGGAACCTTCTTGAAAATTGATCACATATTTGGTAACAAAGCAAACTTTCACAGATACAAAAAAAAATATTAGTAACCACCTGTGTCTGATCAGATCACTATGGAATAAAGTTAGAATTTAATAATAATTCTACCCCCAGAAAACCTACAAACTCATGGAAACTGAACAGTCAACTACTGAACCACCCCTGGGTCAGGGAAGAAATAAAGAAACTAAAGTCTTCCTTGAATTCAATGAAAATAAAGACACCACATAACCAAACCTATGGGACACTATGAAAGCAGGGCTAACAGGAAAGTTCATAGCTGTAACTGCTCACATTTAAAAAACAAAGAAAGCTCACATTACAGTCTTAACAGCACAGCTGAAAGCTCGAGAAAAAAAAAAAAGAAGCAGACTCACTTAGGAGGAGTAGAAGATTGGAAATAATCAAACTGAGGGCTGAAATCAACAAAATAGAAACACAGAAAACAACCCAAAGAATCAATGAAATAAAGAGCTGGTTCTTTGAGAAAGTCAAAAAAATTGACAAACCAATATTTGGATAAATCCAAACCAATCGAAAAGCAGAGAGAAACATGCAAATTAACAAGATCAGAAATGAAAAGGGGGACATAACAATAGACACTGAGGAAATTCAGAGAATTATTAGGTCTTACTACAAAAGCTCATACGCCACAAAGTTGGAAAATGTAAAAGAAATGGACTTGCTTTTAAATAAATACCATTTACCAAAATTAAATAAATACCAGGTGAATAATTTAAATAGATCTATATGTTGTGAGGAAATAGAAGTTGTCATAAAAAAAAAAAAAAACTCCTAACCAAAAAAGCCCAGGACCAGATGGATTTAATACAGAATTTTATTAGAACTTCCAAGAAAAGCTGATATCTATACTTCTTAACCTGTTTCCCATAATAGAAACAGAAGAGTCATTGCCAAACACTTTTTATAAAGGTACAGTCACCCTGATTCCAAAACCACACAAAGACCCAACCAAGAAAGAGAATTACAGACCAGTTTCACTCATGAACATTGATGCAAAAATTTTCAATAAAATTCAGGCAAACAGAATCCAAGAACACATCAAAAAATTATCCATTACTATCAAGTAGACTTCATCCCAAAGATGCAGAGCTGGTTCAACATACAAAAATCTATCAATGTAATCCATCATATAAATAAACTGAAAGAAAAAAAAACATATGATCATTTCATTAGACGCTGAAAAAGCATTTGACAAAATTCAACACCCCTTTATGATAAAGGTCTTGGAGAAGTTAGGGATACAGGGATCATACCTAAATATAATAAAAGCAAAATATAGCAAACCAGTAGCTAATATTAAATTAAATAGAGAGAAACTCAAAGACATTCCACTAAAATCAGGAACAAGACAAGGCTGTCCACTCTTTCCATAGTTCTTCAACATAATGCTTGAAGTTCTAGCAATAGCAATAAGACAACATGAGGATATCAAGGGGATTTGAATCAGAAAGGAAGAAGTCAAACTTTTATTTGCAGATGATATGATAGTGTACATTAGTGACCCCAAAAACAACAAGGACTATCATAGCGTGAGACTAAAATACAATAGTGGTACACAGATTTTGATGGCAGTCAAGGGCTATATAATTAGAGTTAAAAATAGTTAAGAAAATGGGAGGGAATCCATGTTATGTATTGGTAAACTAACCAAATCCCTTGGAGCTAGTGAAGTCATGGATATTGGAGGGGAACTTACCTAGATATTCTCTATTGTCTAAATATTTACCCTATGTTTAGTAATAAATATTGTCCTTACACCTAATCAAGGAAACTTCTTATTGCATCAGAAGTATCATTACATAAAATCACAACCAATCAGTATTCATATTTGTGGAGCCCAGTCCCAACTTATACATCTACAACATAACCCTTGTACCTAGGCTCATCGATATCTTCAGAAGGAGGGGTGGTAAGTTTGTAAGAGCCAATTGAACAGGAAATTTCCTGTTTGATTGTGTCTCCAATAATTTCCATGAAGTCTCACTGAGACCTGAACAAGGATGACATCAATGGTTATACTAAGATGGAAGGGTAAAAACTTATGAGTCCTCAGTCCCACCCAAGGAAACACAGACAACTAAGAAATGCTGAAAGTGGAAAAATCAGATTGCTCAGGGTAAGTGAAAGAGAAATACAACACTTGTTTATCTAATACCGATTGATTACCCATGAAAACATAGGCATACAATAACATTGTAGGATAAACAATGCATATGCATGCACACAGAAATATGTAGTGACAATTAAAGAAGAAAGGAAGCCATGAAATTGAGACAGATTAAGCTGCTAGGAGGTGGAGAAAAGGCAGCGAACAAGGTAAATGATTTAATTTTTTTATAGTCTCAAAAATGAATAATAATAAAAAAGTAATGGTACTAAATTTTATTATATCAAGAGTTTTCTGAAATAATGATAATGGCACCACAAAATTCTAAAGGTGTTAACCTCTTGTAGTTATTTTCATAAAATTATACCAGAATGTTCTATAGAATTCAAATTGACCATCCCATTAAATAAATTTAGCAAAATTTTAAAGGAACACAATTTTAAAATGATTACAGAGTTATTTCTTATGATGTTTTAACTTCTCCTTGTTTCTTCACTTAGAATAGAACAGTCATATCTCAAGAACTCATCCCTTAAGTAGCAGAACCACACTTCATATATCACACTTCACACCCACAATCATGCTCTCAGGTTTGAGTAGGTGCTGAAAATCTCAGACACAGATTTTATAGCTTTTTGCAAATTGGGTACTGGCAGTTCTGATGTTTTGTGGCAAAGACAGGAAATATATATGAATCAAATATATCAAATTAGAAATACTTATTAAATCTGTATTCAATGCCCAGTAACTATCTAAACAAAATAGTACCACTTTATTATCTTCTCTTTAAAACTTCAATACATTTTATATCATAATCAGGAATTTATCTTACCATGTTGTTTTTAACTTTTTACCCAAACCTCATATACATTTATGATTTCTTTGAAGAAAACATTATACTGTTCTGTTTTATGCTTCCTTAGCTACCAACCACATAAAAGTGTACATACACAGCTGTCTTCAGAATTTATTCATGTTTGGTTTACATGAAGTGCCCAGAAAAGATAGAATTTTAATCTTTAAATGTTTGCTAACTATTATAAAAAAGGAAATATATTAAAAATTAAAAATAAAATTCTTATAAGTAATTGCAGCAGAAAATAAAACATGCCAAAGAAAAATTGGACAAAAAGTCAAATAGTTAATGAGATTCTGATTTAAAAAGTTTGGGTTCTAATTTGTGGCTTTCATACTGGAAGTGTTTACTTAAATAAGTGAAGGCAGTAAACGAAAAGAGTTTTACAAAACGATTTATGTTGTGCCAGTGGTTATGGGCAGCAGAAAATGTTGTCTCTGGAACTGATTTATAAATACAAACTAGTAAAACTTAAAATTGCTAGCACTGATATAAAGATTTTTATATTTCTATGAGTAGACCAGCATATGAAGGACAGATAACAGAGTCTCCTAGTAAGTAAAGGTAACCATAAATCACAGTTTATTCAATCACACTTCAGTGTAAATGTTGTAAATAAACATTACATTCTGCAGAACACCTACCCGAAGAATAGAACAAAAAAATATTCGTACGGGGACTCTTATTTAAATACTTAAAATTGAACAATTTTTTAAACTAAGTCTTGAATTATATTTTTAAAAAACCTGCTTATTTGTTTTGTTTTCTGACTCTGTGCTTGTGCCTTCAACACTTTCACAACCATTTTCTGTTACTCCTTAAGGAAAGCTTGATTGGTCCTGTAACAGACACACGTGGAGTACATGAAACCTCCATAGACCATGCTGCCATGCCTCTTCTTTGTCTTAGACAACCTCAAAAGGACTTTAGTTCTCATAGCACAAAACCTCCCAAGTCTGGGTGAAATACATGACATGTTGATTTAGGTACACAATCCTTTGGCCAGGGGTTCAAGACAGCCTAGCTTTGTTATAGGCTGTATTGTAAGAAAGCCTACGGTGGTATGTCAAAGGCTGAACAATTCTGCACACGTTTAAAAAATATCTAAGTACTTTAGCAATTCCAAGTCATCATGAGGCTTTAGGTTGAGAGTATGACATATTTCCTTGATACCCTCTAGATCTCAGAGAGAGCAGGAAGTGAAAAGAGGAAGGAAATAATTTGTATTAATTAAATTAATTGAATTAAAGGAAAGTCAGCCAAATGAAAGTATAAATGTTTTATTTTTTTTTACTAAATTTTTTATTTATTTCACTTATCATCCACAATTTCCCCTCCCTGCTCTCCTCCTGCCCCTACCCTCACCTACTTTCAGCCCCTTCTCGTCCATTCCTCAGAAAGGATGAGGCCTCCCATGGGAGTCAACAAAAGCTGGCATATCAAGTTGAGGCAGGACCAAGCTCTCTCCAGCTGCATCAAGTCTGGGTAAAGCATCCCTCCATAGAGATTGGTTTCCAAAGAGATAGCTCATGCCTGAGGGATGGATACTGATCTCATTGATAAAGGGTCCACAACCAGACCAAGCTATACAGTTGTCACCCACACGCAGAAGCACTTGGTTGGTCCCATGCAGGCTCACTAGCTGTGGGTTAACAGTACTTGAGCTCCCAAGAGCTCAGGTCAGCTGTCTTTGTGGGTTTCCTCGTAAAGATCTTGACTGTCCATGCTCATATAGTCCTCCCGCTCTTCAACTGAACTCCTAAAGTTCAGCCCAGTGCTTGGTTGTGTAGCTCTGCATCTAGTTCCATCAGTTAGTGGATGAAGGGTACTATGATGACAAGTAGGATATTCGCCAATCTGATTAAAGAAGGCCAGTTCAGGCACCCTCTCCACTATTGCCAGGAGTCTTAGCTGGGGTCATCTTTGTGGATTCCTAGGAGTTTCCCTGGCACTGGGTTTCTCCCTAACTCCCTAATGACCTTCCCTAACTATTTTATTTCTTCAAAACCCTTGGTGATACTCATAATTATTATTTTCTTCTTTTCATCATTGGGGAAAAAATTCTGTTTTATGCAATCAAGAAAGGGGTTCACAGGAAATATGTTGCTTAT
The DNA here is from genome assembly GCF_000317375.1 of Microtus ochrogaster. Lineage (NCBI taxonomy): Eukaryota > Metazoa > Chordata > Mammalia > Rodentia > Cricetidae > Microtus > Microtus ochrogaster. Next base: position 10,914,393 of record NC_022030.1, read on the forward strand.
TCGCATTTCTTAGTTGTGGCATATGTCATTTTTATGTTATTACTGTAGTGAGATCCTAATGAACTCCTGAATAAATTATGACATTATTGCTACTTAAAATATTAACAAAAATATTCTCCTATGATGTCTATCTGCTGTTATAAATTATCCTTACCTGTCATATGGAAATAGAAAGTTTGATTGCATATTGTAATTATGAGTGTTGAAGGGGCCAGCAATAATGGATAATGCTATAAGGGACATGAGGACTGTGCACTTAATTGTATGGCCAGGTAGGTTACTTAACTTATCCTAAAGAATATTTGATATCTTAAAGAATATTTGATTAACATTTTTTATTAAATCTGCTTGATCATATAATTAAATTTTAAAATATTAGGAAAATTAAACTGAAGGAAGACTGAAAAGCTTGAAAATCAATATCTTTTATTTTTTTCTTGTGGAAATTCACTATTTCTCTTATAGCATTCATTCATAAATTCACTTTATAGCATTATTTCAAATTTTGTCCCATCAATAATAATGAAATATTTATAATTTCCATGATAAAAATTAACTATTTTATTCAAATGGAATATCAGCATATTTCCATAAATGTAAGAGATGATATTAGGTAAACTGAAGAATTCCAAAGTAAAGAAGTGTATTGAAGGAATTAGATAAAGTCAGATGAGAGAGAGAAATACATATCTTTTAAATGTATAAATTGAGATAAACATGGGTCATTTTAAAAGTATAAATCCAATGAGAATTTCTCTTCAATTAATTATCCGTTTTGTGTTCTTTTTCTGAAATCTTTACTAATGACATCAAAGAAAAAGTTTCAAACCATTTGAGAAAATAATCCAGTACTCTGGATTTCACTATCAGTTGGAAAAATGATAAAAGAAGCAGAAAAGAAACTCATGAAACAATGCAAACAAAAACTAAAGATACTCAAGGTCACAAATATTGAAAGATATATTAGATATCAAAATAAAAGAGATAAAAGTTATTGCCATATTTAGAGACTGTTTTCTTCTTGGAGGTCAGAACTTATCCTTGAAAGAAAAACAATATTTTCCTTAGTGTGCTGGCTATTCTTAGGTCAGCTTGTCATCTGGGAATGGGAAACACAAGGGATAACGCCGCTGTACAAAATTGGCCTCTAGGTAAGCAAAGGTGTGTTTTCTTGATGGATTATTAATATGGGTGCACTCAGCTCACTATGAGCAGCACCACACCTGGACTGCTGATCCTGGGTGCTCTTGAAAGCAAACAGAGCAAACCACTTGAATTAGCCCAGTAAGCCCAGTAAACCACACTTCTCAATGACATTTGTATCAGTTCCTCCTTCAAGATTCTGTCTTGAGTTCCGGCCCTGACTTTCTAGATGATGGACAATTATATGGAACTGGAATATGAAACCCTTTCTTCTCAAGTAACATTTGGTCATGATGTTTCATCCCAGCAGCAGGAACCCTAAATTGTACATTCATTACATATCAAAATCCCTTTGGGAAAAACAAATTGATTTTAAAAGAGAAATGATTATCAAGGCCTTTAGATCAGTGTAGGTACCCTGTATGCTCACATGATTCTACTTTCAGGCGTCCTCTTTTCTTTTTCTGAAAGACCATGCCTAGCACACAGCTGACCAAGAGAACTTACAAGCAGCAACTGATAGGACTACTTCAGAGACCCACAGCAGAGCAATGGGTTGATCTCCCAAAGTCCAGTCGAAGAGAGGGATAAGTGAAAATCTGAGCAAACAGGTGAAGACCATGACAGGCACAACCAATGAAACAACTTACCTCAGCTAATGAAAGCTTTTCAACTCTGGCCTGACAGTGAGTGAACCAGCATAGACCAAATTGGACTTTTGAATGTTGGTGATAGTTGTATGGCTGAGCAGATTGTGGGTCCACTGACAGTGAGACCAGGATTTATCCCTTCTGCTTGTTCTGACTTTTTACAACCCATTCCCCCTTAGAGGGATACCTTGCTCAGTCTAAATATAGTGGGGAGGGTTTTGGTCCTGTCTCAAACCAATGTGCTAGACTTTGTTGACTCCCCATGGAAAGCCTTACCCTCCCTGAGGAGTGGAATGGGGGGTGAAATGGGGGTGGGAGGGAGGAAGGTGGATTGGGTAGGAAGATTGGAAAGAAAGGGAAGTGGATTTGTCATGGACAAAGAGTAAAAGGTTTTTTTTTTTGAAAAAATAAATTAAAAAAAGAAAAAGAGCATGCCTATTAACACTTTGGTTTGTTTCTGTTTATATTCATCAAGTCCTTTACTTTTTGGCTCTGTTATGTTCTTACTGTTTCATTCTGCTCAGGAAGACTTTGAATTACTTTTGATTATTGAGCTACCCTGTAATAGGAACAGTAGTAGCAACAAGTAGAATAAGGCAGATCAAGTCTCTTTAAGAATGGATAGTGATGGCTGTTTAAACTGTTTGGGACAGTTGAACGTAAATGTTTGGTCGTAGCTCACTGCTCAAATAATGTCTCTTCTCTGACAGCCATTGATGATCATTTTCCATATCAATGAAATCAGAATTTTGCAGTCTGCAAGGACAAAAGCACCAGGAGTAGGATACTGGTGAGAATAGCTAACATTAGGTGTGGCTTTGACAATATGGTCAGAGCCAATGGAGACTCAGGGACACTTTAAACAAGACACATAAAGTTGTTCTTCAATTACACTGCTTTGAGGAGTGTGACTCACCATTTGAAGTCTGATTGGCCAGAATCCAAAGCTTAGGGCCATATTACCAACCACTGCTGGTCTATAGGTTCCACAACAATTACCATGTGAGTTAAGTATTTCTTTTTTATAAAGACTTGAAGCTTGGTAGAATGTCAATGATTGTCATAGATCATTATTTTTTTCCTTTCTTTTTCAAAAGGCTTTGCTAAACTTAGAAAGAAAAGCTTGGATTTTGTAAAAAGGCTGTAATTAAAGCATTTGGCATGCAATCTTAGGTTAGGGATAAGATTTCAAGGACACATGTGAAAATCCTCTAAGGGTAGTTAGTGCCTCTAATCCCAACAGTGGATACAAATTTCTCCTCTTCTTTCCTAAAATCACATTTTACTTTAAAATTTTTGGCCAAGCTTGAATATTTAGCAAAATCTAAAGAATTTGACATGGTCTCCCCCTATTTTTTCCTACAGGTTCATCTATATGATTGGATCTTTTATTGCTAGCTGAACTTTACAGATTAAATATTATTTCAAACACTGTCATTTGTTTATATTTTGTGGAAATTTTACTGCATATAAAATTAATTCATATCACATTAACTTTTTTAGTATACTAATTTGTGTTCCTTTGATGTGTGAGTTCCCTCTGTCCATTGGTTAATAAAGAAACTGCTTAGGCCTATGACAGGTCAGAATGGAGCTAGGTGGGAAAACTAAACTGAATGCTGGGAGAAAGAAGGTGTAATCAGTGAGACATTATGTAGCTGCAAGAGAAGAAAGAAGCTGGAACCTTGATGGTAAGCCAGAACCTCATGGTCAGTCACAGATTAATAGAGATGGGTTAATTTAAAATGTAAAAGTAGACTAGAAATATGAATAAGCTAATAAGCCAAACTGTTGTAATTACTATCATTTCTGAGTGATTATTTTGGGTGGCCAGGAAATGAACATGGAGCCACTGACAATTGTCACTCCAACGTGTGCCAACTAAATCCATATGAAATCTGAGAGAGCTTGGGAAGGAATTCTAAACACAAAGAAACCTAAAGTTTAGCTGCATATTTTTTAGGTAAGGTCCATGCAGGGGAGGGACTGCAGCTCTTTAAGAGAGGTCTTCATGATTCAGCATTAGCAGAAAAAAAGACGGGTAAGAAATGGTGGCTTTCTTGTTCATGCTGTCAACATAAACTCTGGCTCTTTAAGGAAGGAGGCTGTGCATTTGAATGGCATTTGTGAGCAGTGTGTTATAAACTGCTTAATGGTGCAACATAGACCACCCGTGCACACCTGGAACTAGGATGGTATGTACCCTCACAAAGGCAATGACCATGCCTTTGCTATGTTTACCTGGGTAGAGTAAAAGGCAAAGAAGCCTTGGTCCTAGCCATGCCCACTTAGAATTTTTTAAAGAAGCACTCCTGGTCAAAAAATTATTACAGATAATCAAGCAATAAAGAAAAATAAAGACGGAAAAGATCTCTAAATGGGTCATGGTGTTGGATAAATGCATGTAGGCTTGGGGGAGAGAAGAAAAAGAATATAGACAGTTATAAAAGTAAGTAAATAGTTAAAAAAATAAAACAAATTCTTTAAAGAGATAGAGTCAGAGAGTCATAGATTAAAGAAACACAAAGTAAGACACATAAAGATGGGATATGCACAGTCTAGATTATAAATTATTGTGTTTTCTTTTAATTTTTTGACTGTGAATGAGCTAAGTACAGAGAAACATTTCATTCTACAGGTGGTTAAGCTAAGGCAACATAAATTTTAAGTGTATCTTGACTTCAAAATTTGGGTCTAAGGATATGTTGCTTAGGAAAAGAGGTTCTGCTTTTGTTTCCACAAAGTAGAGAATCTGTGCCTTTCTTCAAGGTTTATGTGGTTTGATGGACTAAGAACCCATGAGAGGTCTCCATGAACTCCCCTCAAAAATTACTTTGCCCAACAAAAAGCAGGAGACAGTTTGGAGAGAACTACGCCCAAATTCTCAAAAGGTTTGTTTATAAATGTTTGTTTACATTTAAAGGAGGATATTCTATAGAGATGAATACTATGCTTTGGTATGGATCTTAGTTTCCTGAAAAAAAATTAAGGTCAGTTTTGTTATATTCTATATTTGTGCTCTTGATTAAGGCATTGCTTTTTGCAACTCATTTGAAAACATATACTAGTCAAGCTTATAGTCATGTTAGCTAGGTTTTATAGATATATAGAGATATATTTCAGTTAGATAGGTATTCTTCAAATCTTTCAGAGACCTTCACAATATTGTATTTAAAATGTTTTTTTTTCAAGGTTTCTCTGTAGCTTTGGGGCCTCTCTTGGAACTTTTCTTGTAGATCAGGCTGGATTTAACTCATTAAGATTTGCCTGCCTCTGCCTCCTGAGTACTGGGATAAAAGGCTTGTGCAACCACCACCCAGCTGGCATTTAAAGTGTTTGAAGAAGCTTCTCATCGAGTTTGTTACCCATTTGGGCAAGAGACTTCTCTTGTTTGAACTGCTTCACTGGACTGGCAGGACCCACAGAAAAATGATTGCTGAAGCTGCCTGAAAAAGGTAAGACAGTCCTTTGGGGTTCTTGCTTCATGAAATAGTCTGCCAGACATGCTGCAGAACACAGAAGAAAGTTACTGACAAACTGCCCATATAAGTGAAACTGTCTTTGATGTTTCTTGCTTTATGGAAAAGTCTGCCAGATACTATGGGCCTGTGGGCTGAAGATTGGATACTTCAATGTTACAGAAGAACTTTGGATGAATGTCCAGGCAGCAAGATGTCTCTGTCAATTTTAGAGTTTTGAAAAATTGCTTATAATGCACTTCCTGTTAACTTAGGTAATATTATATCCTTATGTAGTTTTTGAGTAATTTAGTACTCTATATTAACATGAACATTTTACTATTACAGAGTATATAGAAGACACATAAATGAAAAGAAGGAGCATCATGCATAAATTTATGAAGCACAAGACTGGACTATTTTATGATTTTAGATATACCTCTAAATAGAATATTTCATAATGTATGCATTCACTGAAATATATACATATAACATTTTAGAACTCATGGGTATCAGAAATGAGAATTGTTGACATATTGGGCTGTACATTATCTAGGAATTTGTTCCATAATAAGTTAAACCTAATTTATATTGATCTGTAAGGCACTTTATTCTGTCTCTTGAACCATTTAAACTCACAATTTGAGACAAGTATCATATCTTCATATTTTCCTTATAATAAGTGTTCTGCAATAAATAGTTTCTACATAGCATAGAACATCTTATTACTTTTTATCAGAGTTTGAAAAGAGCAATTTCTTTATGAAAAGTTTTACAATTTTTAAACCCCTTGAAAACATACTTGATATCACATTTAAACTGCTTTACAGTAATTGTACATTTTATTTTCATTCTAGAGAGCTAAACTACTCAAATATTCTCTTCAGAAAAGTGGAAGGGAAGCAATATTGGCTCCACCTGTCACTGTAAGTCACCATTTCACTTTGTGAAGGCTCTGCAATATTTTTAAGTCTTTTTATTTCAGTTAAAGACTCTGCGTGATTTATTTCATTGTAAAATTGCATATCGATGGATGGCTGACTGACTGACTGACTGATTGAGAGACACGTATATTCAACAAAGAGTTATAAAGCATTCATTTTAACCACCACAAGCTATTTTTGCTGTTGCTATAACAAGTGTTTTCTTTCTAGCTTCCTTTATTATTCTGTTTTCTTTTTTTGGTTTATATGTTTTTTTTTAAATAACTTGCTATACTTTTAATTGTAGTGATTTAGAAAAACCACTCTCTATTAAATGTAATATTTATGCTTAGCTATCACAAAATTGAGTTATTCATTATACTATTCCATCTCATTTTAAATAAAATTGCAAGTGCTTGTGGATTTTATTTTCCTCATAATGCAGACATTTCATCAATATGTTCTGTCACTTAGATCTAATTCATTGTTATTAGAATAGATATTTGGCTTATGGAATATATATACTTTTCAATAATTATTTGCATAGAGTGCTTGTAGGTTTACAAAAATGTATCTAAAATATTCATTACTGGTAACCACCGACATCATTTCTTATGCACTGTATTGCATACGACTGAAAATTTTTCTTTTTAAATTCTTAACACACTTAAAGTTGAAAGAAGAGTACACTTACTATAATTTTTTGTAAGTTTTTTCCTATAAGAGAAATAATATCTTTGGATTAAATAATGTCCAAGCATTTGAAATATACATTACTTCTGTATTAAATTATTATTAAAAATTGATTATCAATATTTACAAACATTTATGCTCATGTATATTTTACATCTTTTAGAAAAGTACTATTCACCAAAATTTTTCTTATTATGGTGTGTTTCATCAACAGGCAAAAAATTGTTATGTAATTTAACAAAATGTTAATAGTGTTCTATAATTTCGAGAGCCTATATAAAATAAATTTTGGAAATTTCTTGCCATTATGTTACTCATAATTTTAAAATGCAGGGAGCAGGACTGAGTATTAATATCTGGTTAAAATAATTTTATTCACTTTGTTAGCAAAAAGATAATATTTATGTATAGTCATTTTCCTGTGAGCTCTCTACATCAATGTTTCTGACCTGATATACTGTGCTGGTAACCATCATCTGTATTATTGTGAAATTTGCTCATGTAATCAGGATATAAAAACATAGTAAAAAATTCGTTGGCAATATTCTTTCATGTATGCCTTTGATTTTTACTTTACTATTTCTTTAACAAACATATATTTGTTTACTTTTGTTATTTGGTTTTTATTTTAATACTATGTTTTATGCCTAGTAACCATTTTAATTTTTTTGGTTACCTTGAAATCATAGACATTTCTTCTATACTTTTTTTCTTGGTGATTGTTTTTGTTCCAATATTAGTATCTCCAATTTGTTTTCTTTTTTAAAAAATCAGTTCTTTGAGAATTTTGTACAATGTGTTTTTGTCATATTCAGCTTCTCCCCAAACTCTTCTCTGACTTAAACCTCTTTCCCTATTCACTATACTGTGTGTTTCATTTAAATCCATTATGATTAATCCATTATGATTACTGTTCGATAAAGAGCCTTCCACTGGAGTGTGGTCTACCCACCAGTTTCAAACTTTTAAAGAAAACGGGCTCTTTCTCTCCCAGAAACTACCTATTGCGAGTCCTTAGCAAGATGTAGAAGAAATTCCTGCCCACTTTTCTCCCTGATGTTGGATTTGGACTTGCTGGAGATTGTACAGATCTTGTGCATGTTGTCGTATCTGCTCTGGGTTCATATGCACCTTGTTGTATTGAAAAGACTTAATTACTTGCAGTCATTCACTACCTCTGTCCCTTATACTTTTTCCATTTCATTTCTCCAATGGTGTTTGAGCCTTGGGTAGAGGGATTATGATAAAGATGTTCCATTTAGGACTAGATATTCCCTGATCTTTTCTCTGCATCTTGTCAAGTTGTGGTTCTCAGTGTTAATCACCACCTGTTGAGAACAAAAGCTTCTTTTGTAGGTGTTGAGAGAAGCATTAATAAATAGATACCACAATAAGTCATTAAACAGTAGTTTAATAGTATCCCCAGTCAGCAGCATAATAGGTTCCTTTCTTGGGCCACAATCCTTGGCCCAATAAAATAATCATGACAGGTATGAGTTTTCTCTTTGGAACAGAACTTAATTCAACCTTAGAGTAGTTGATTTTTCTCATGATTTTCTTGCCACTATTCAAATGGGATATGCCTTCCCAGGACAGTTATTATCATAGCTTATAGACTTCAAAGTTGGGTAAGACTGATGATTCTTTTTCTTCTTTGAAATTGTGAATAGCAGCTCTGTCTCTAAGTAAGCATTCCAGTAGCTATGGAGCTTCTAAGTCAGTAATAGCTTCTTCATGTTCTCTGATTAGCTATGTGATATCTTCAGCAAGCAAGTCTTACTGCCAAGTTCTGGAGGGTAACCAGAATCATGGGCAAAAATTTCAGTCTATGAAATCTCAGTGAACCAAGAGCTCCCAAAACCTATACTTGGAATAGGGTTTTTACTTGTTATTCTATGGTATTTATTAGGATAATTTTATATTAAGCCTGTCAAATATTATATTATGTTATAAGGTTATCTTTTACTTTATTCCCTTCTGAACTATGTCTTGCCTTTCCCCACCTTGATATAGCCCTTTCTGTTATATTATTTATTTTTAATTCTTTCTATCCCTATATTCTATATCCCTATCTCCCCTCCTGTGGTGCTTCTGCTGATATCACCACCCACCTTTGTTTCCAAGACAGGCTTTCTCTTTAGCTTTGGAACTATCCTGGAACTAGCTCTTATATACCAAACTTGCTTCAAACTGACAGAGGTCTTCCTGCCTCTGCTTCTTGAGTGCTGCCCCTCTTGGTATCCCCTTCTTGATTTACTTATTTTATGGGTATTTTATGGGTATTCAAAATGAAAGTAGCAATATAAGGATTTAAATCTGCCATCTGCAAATAAGAGAAAATGATGGCATTTGGTTTCTTTCACTCTAAATAATATTCCCAGATCTACCTTTTTGACTTAAATTTTCATATTTATTTTTCTTAAAAATTGAATGATTTGTAGGTCTGTCACCTCTTCACTATCCATTCTTCACTTGATGGACATCTAGGATGTTTCCATTCCCCACTATCAGAGTCCTCTGTTTATATTTCCAACAGTGGCATGGTTGGGTCCTATGGTAGATTGTCTTCCAGATTTTTGAGGAATCTTCACACTAATTGAAATAAAAGCTGCATCAGTTTGCCCTAACACCAACAGTAACAATGTGTTTTCTTTCCTTCCAATTCTCATAAACACTTGCTGCATTTTCTTTTTTAATCTTGGCCATTCTGACTGGGGTAATTTTAATTTTTATTAGCCTAATCACTAAGAAATAAAATTTTTAAAAAAGTAAATGCTTCTCAATCATTTTATTTCATCTTTTGAGAAACTATATTTAGTTATAGGTTTCATTTTTTTTAAGTTAGGATATTCATCTTTTGTGTGTTTGGGTTTTTTTTTATAAAAAAAGAGTAATTTCTCAGATACATATGACAAACTTTTGGATAAATACATCAATAGTACAACAGAATTCACAATAGCCTAAACATTTCTTGGAAAAATATATATTGGAATTTAGATGGATTAAGATATATAAACACATATCTTGGAACAAATGCAACCTAAGATGTGAAACACTTGTAGTATGATAATTTTAAAAGACTGAAGCAAGAAATTGAAGAAGATACCATAACATGGAAAGCCCTTCTATGCTTATATATAGGTTGGGCTAATATTATGAAAATATACATCCTCATCCTACCAATTCTACAGATTCAACACAATCACATTTAAAATTCTTATCTAATTCTACACAGAAAATGAAAAAAATGCTGTCAAAATTTATGTAAAAATACAAAAGACTCAGATAAGCCCGACTAATCTTCCACATAAAAATGCTACTTGAAGTATAACTCCAGATTTCAAGTTATATTAAAGAGCTTTAGTATTGATAGCAACATGGTGTGAAGTAAAAAATAGGCTCACTAATTAGTACCTACATATAATGTAATTAGTATTTTCATTCACTGATAGTCTTTTGATTTTTGACAAAGAGGCCAACAATGCACAATTGAGAAAACACATTATCCTCAACTAGTTCTTTTGGTAAAACTGTATTGCTACATATAGAGGAATGAGAGTAGATCCTTATTTCTCACTCTTCAAAAAATCAACTCCAAATGGATCAAGGGCTTCAACATGATTCTGGATACTCTGTGTGTGACTGAGGAGAAATGAAGGAATATGCATGAACTCATTGACAGAGGAGAGGAGCCCAGTAATTCTGACATTGTAAGAAACAAACAAACAGAAAGGAAACAATGGAATGACATGAAAACAAAACCTGATCGGCAGAAGATACAAGTGAAGTGGAAACCTATATAGTGGGAAAAACCGTTACTAGCTATAAATTTGACATAAGGTCAGTGATCAGAACACACAAAGATTTCAAAATAACCACAATGCACCTCTAGTTTGGAATGAGCTATGGCTTGTCTTTCATCTAGACTATCTGATACTCTATAAACAGAATGCACTTTAAAATTTGTTTTTTCTTCAATGATTTATCTTAGCACTATTTCTAAATGATTGTGTGCATGTCTGTTTCTGGTCTCTGCACAGTTATGTATGTTGATTTTATGGCCACAACATGCCCTTTAGATTGTATATTTAAGTACTGAACACACTTTCAGTTAACTTTTATATAACTGATTGCTAACCTGGGTAATTTGTTTTTGCGGTAATCTTAGAATCAGCTAGTTTTATATGTAAAAGACTAAAAAATATTTGTCTGTGATATATTGCTAAAACTGCAGGTCAAGTGATTTAGTAAACCATGGGCATTCACAAATCAAAATATCATATATTTCTCTCCTAATGATTATTTCAAAATTTATTCAAACATGTTTATATCTGTAGGTCTGATGTGTAATTTGTTTCATTGTTTTATTTATTTATGACTTAGTTTTCTCATATCTGTGAACACTTTTTCTCAATCAAAATTGTAAAGGTAATATTGACTTTATTATTAATGTCATTAAAATATAATGTTGAAAAATATTAACTTTTTATTTTCTGCCCCCTTGTAATTTTTCTTAGTTTTAATTACATTTTATTTGGTGGTATTATTCAGGTTTTTGAGTACATTAATGTGTAAAAGTACTGAAAATTGCAAGATCTGTTTTTTATATATAATGAAGTCAGAAATCTACACTGGGAAAAAAAGACAGTATTTTCAAGAAATGGTGGTGGTCAAACTGGATATTTCCATGTAGAGTAATGCAAATAGATTCATACTCATCACCATGCACAAAACTCAAGTCCAGACTGACCAGTTCCTCACTATAAAACCAGATAGAACTTGGTAGAAGAGAAATTGAAGAATATCCCTGAATTTTTTGGCATAGGATATGAATTTCTGAACAGAACAATGTTAGGACGACACTAGATGAAAAATTAATAAGTAAGACTTCATGTAAATGAAAGGCTTCTGTAAGGCGAAGGACACCATCAATGAGACATAATGGCAGCCAAAAAAATGAGAAAAGATTTTTATCAACTCCATATTCAATAGAGGACTAACATCCAAAGTATATAAAGAACTCGAGATATCAAAAAACCAGATAACCTCATTAAAATCAGGGTACATATCTAAACAGAGAATTCTAAATAGTGGAAACTCAAATGGCTAAGAAACACTTTAAATTTTCAACATCATTAGCCATTAGATAAATGAACATCAAAACTTTTTGAGATTCCAACTTACACCTGTCAGAATAGCTAAGATCAAGAGCACAAGTGACAGCTCATGCTGGTAAGGATGTGGACCAGGAGGAACACACACCTTCATTGCTTTTGAGAATGTAAACTTGCACAGAAAACTATGGAAATCAGTATGATGGTTCCTCAGAAGATTAAGAACCATTATCTTTCAAGATCCATCTATACTACTCTTGGACCTATACTGAAAGGATGCTCCTCCATTCTACTACAAGGACACTTACTTGTTCAACCATGTTCATTGTACTTTTATTCATAATAGACAGAAACTGCCACCTTTAGTCAACTGCCAGTGGGGCCCCATTAATGAAGACAACAGCCACACAACTCATTGAATATGGAGAATTCCAACTGGTGCCTTCACCCCTATGTTCTAATCTCTTTGGTACAGGAATGAATTCTCCAGGCTATCAAAAGGAAAAATCTGGATACCAACTCAGCCACAAAACTTTCAGTTGATAGTCAATCTGTCCTGCCTACAATATATGCTATGACAATTTTGGCACAGAACTTGTGGGAGTAGCAAATCAATGTTGTATTTGACTTGGTTAACACTCCACTAGAGGGAACCAATACCCAACATAGGTGGGGTAACTAAGAACCAGAGACTAGATAATCCAGGCAACTTAAACAGTGATCATTAGTCTTCCTCAGTCAGTAGTTGGAACTAATGGAACAAATACGGTGACTAGGACATTATGTGGAGAGAGTGTCTAAATGGGCTATCTCCATCAAATTCTTCTCAGAACTTAATAAATCCCATGGAAGATAGATGATACTGAAAGGTGTCAGAGCCAAAGGGCATGGTGAACACCAGAAGAAAAAGGTACTGGTGTATATGGTCTCACATAGACTGAAACAGTAAGCACAAGCCTGCATAGTTATGCACCAGGTCCTAAGTTTTTTGAGACAGGGTTTCTCTGTGTAGCTTTGGAGCCTGTCCTAGAACCACCTCTTGTAGACCAGGCTGGCCTCCAACTCAGAGATCTGCCTGCCTCTGCCTCCTGAGCACTGGGATTAAAGGCGTGTATCACCACTGTCCAGGAAACAAACAATTTTATGTGAATTGTACATGTTACATAAACTTGGAATCTCATATTTAAGGAACAGATCCCTTAGCCAGACATTTCAGTGAAGGTAGCACGGACATGTAAGAGGTAATCACCATTCCAACTACTTTCTACCAAGGAAGACAGGACCAATCATCTACTTCATTGCTTATAATAATGACCTTCCCTTAGGAACCTTGATTATGCACATTCTTTGTCTACGCAACCCTTCAAAGGTGTATATTTGTGCCTGTGGAGAGTTTGGGGAAAGTTAAAAAGAATTAGAAAGGATAAAATGAAGAACTCTTTCACTTTCCTCCAGTAGGATTCTAGGAGGCATCTGGAACTCTAATGAAGTTGGTTCATCTACTCTCTTCTGAAAAAGGAAACTGCTTAAAACTAAACACTTTCATTCAATAAAAATGAGTGTGTAGCACTTGATATATGTAAGAGACTATAAATCAGCTTCTCTTTCTTATGTAGCTGATTACCCTTTAACCCATTGCCTTTTCCTCCTCTATGCAATGAAAAAATCAAAATGTATGATTTTTCTCTCAAACCAAATATTTTTTGTAATATCAATGTCTCATAATTCAAAGAAACATTTCTCAGGCCTTTTCACAATTAGCTAAATGGCATTAGAAAGGAAAATAAGACTTTTTTCTTTTCTTCATCAGTAAAATTATTGTCTATTTTATTTCAAGATTTCATATAAAGCTTTGACTAAGTGAGTCAGCATCTCAAAGCAAATCTCATTTAATCTATGACATCTTTTCATCTCATTAATTTAATTTAATTTCCATTTTATTTTTAATTTCATACTATCATTCAGCAAAAATTGTTATAATCTCATTCTCTCTTGGCCAAAAATCTAGCAAGTATCTGACAATATTTTAAGTTTCTTCTATTGTGAAACTGTAAAACTTAAATATGAATTATATATAGTAGTCTAAAGATCAAAGGAAGTCATCAAAATTTTGTACGGTTTCTACTTGTAAAATGTATATTCTTAGAATTCAGACTATTATTCCTTGTTCTTTTTTATTATTAATTTATATTTGTAAAATGATCTTTTCTCATTTTACAGAACTATACCAGTTCCCAATCCTTCCTCTCCTCCCTCTCCCCCAACCTTTCTCCCACCCCACCCCCACTCACTTCTCAGAGAGCCTAATACTTTCCAAAGGGAATCAACAAAGTCTGACACATCACTTAGAGGAAGGACCAAGGCCATCCCCCCTATATTTAGACTGAACAAAGTATCCCTCCAAAAATAATGGGTTCCAAAAAGCCAGTTCAAACACTAGGGGTAAATATTGGTCCCATTGCCAGTGGCCCTACATATTGCCCAAGCTGCACAACTGTCATCCATATTCAGAGGGTCTAGTTTGGTCCTATGTAGGTTCTCCTTCTATCAATCAGTCTGGAGTCAATAACCTCACACTAGCTCAGGTCAGCATTTACTGTAGGTAACTCCATCAAGGTCTCACCCCTTTGCTCATATTATTGCTCCCCTTTCTCTTCTGCTGGTCACCGGAAGTTCATCCTAGTGTTTAGCTGTGAATCTCTGCATCTGCTTCTATCAGTTGCTGGATGAAGTTTCTATGATAACAATTCAGGTAGTCATCAATCTGATTACAGGGGAAGGCCACTTCAGGCATCCTCTCTAGTATTACTTAGGGTCTTAGCTAGATTCCTGGAAATTTTCGTGGTGTCATGTTTCACTCTAGAACCATAAATGGATCCAACAATCAAGATATCTCTTTCTTTGCTCTTCCTCTCTGTCCTTCCCCAGCTCCACCATTGTGTTTCCTTATGGTTTCCTCCAATCTTCCCTTCTCCTTTCCCTACCCTTCTACCCTTCATTCCCCACCACACAAGAACCAATTTTCTCAGGATATTTTGTCTATTTTCCTTTTCCAGGGAATCCACGCATATCTCTCTTAGGGTTATCCTTGCTGCCTAGCTTCTCTGGGGTCATAGACTATCGCCTTGTTATCCTTTGCTTTACATCTGATACCCACTTATGAGTGACTACATATCATGTTTGTTTTTCTGTGTCTGGGTTATCTTACTCATGAAGATTTTTATTTTTCTGGTACCATCCACTTGCATGAAAATTTCAAGATGTCATTGTTTTTTCTTTGTTTTTGTTTTTTTTTTGTTTTTGTTTTTGTTTTTTTTTTTAACCACTGAGTAGTACTCCATTGTGTAAATATACCACATTTTTCTTTATCCATTCTTTTGTTAAGGGGCATTTAGGTTGTTTCTAGGTTCTGCCTATAATGAATAATGCTGCTATGAACATGATTGATCTAATGACTTTGTGGCATGAGAAAGCATCCTTTGGGTATATCCCCAAGAGTGGTATTGCTGTCTCTTGAGGAAGATTGATTCCCAGTTTTCTGAGAAACTGCCATACTGATATCCAAAGTGGCTGTACAAGTTAACACTCCCATCAAAAATGAAGGAGTGTTTCCCCTTACTCCACATCCTCTTCAGCATGAGTTATCATCAATGTTTTTTATCTTAGTCTTTCTGAATGATGTAAGATGGTATCACAAAGTCATTTTGATTTGCCTTCCCCTGATTGCCAAGGGGAATTTTTTAAGTATCTTTTGGCCATATCAGATTCTTCTGTTAAGTATTCTCTGTTTAGATCTGTACATTTAGTAATTGGACTATTTGGTATTTAAATGTCTAGTTTCTTGAGTTCTTTATATATTTTAGAGATCAGTCCTCTGTCTAATGTAGGCCTGATGAAGATCATTTCCCATTCAGTAGACTGGCAATTTGTCTTATTGACTGTGACCTTTGTCTTACAAAAGCTTCTTAGTTTCAGGAGATCCCATATATTAATTCTTGCTCTCAGTGTCTGTGTTTTTGTGGTTATATTTAGGAAGCAGTCTCCTGTGTCCATGCATTCAAAGCTGCTTCTTACTTTCTTTTCTATGATGTTGAGTGTGGCTTTATTTCTGTTGAGGTTTTAGATCCATTTGGACTTGAGTTTTGTGCATGGGATAGATATGGCTCTACTTGTGTTCTTATACATATACAGTTATGCTAGCACAATTTGTTAAAGATTCTTTCTTTTGTCCATCATATAATTTTAGATTTTTAGTCAAAAATCAAGTGTTAAAAGGTGTTTAGATTAATATCATGGTCTTTAATTTGATTCTTTTGGTCCACTTGTCTGTTTTTACCAATATCAAGTTGTTTTCATTACTGTTTCTCCATAGTAGAGCTTAAAGTCAGGGATGGTAACACTTCTGGATGTTCCTTTCTTGACCAGGATTGTTCTCTCTATCCTTGTTTTTTTTTTTTCTCCATATGAAGTAGACTATTGTTCTTTTGAGCTCTGTAAGAATTGTGTTGGGATTTTGATGGGGATTACCATGAATCTGTAGATAGCTTTTGGTAAGACTGACATTTTCATTATGTTGATCCTACCTATCCAAGAGCGTGAGAAATCTTTCTATTTTCTGATATCTCCGTCAATTTCTTTCTTCAAAAACATAAAGTTTTTTTTTGGTACAGATTTTTCAATTCTTTGGTGAGCATTACCCCCAAGATATTTTATTTTATTTGTGGCTATTGAAGGGGTGATGCTTCTCTGATTTCTTTCTCAACCCTTTTATCATTTGTATAGGGACCACTAATTTCTTTGCATTGATCTTATATCCTGTCATATTACTGAAAGTCTTTCTCAACTGTAGAAGTTCCCCGGTAGATTTTTTTTGAGGTCACCTATGTATACTATAATATATCATACACAAATCACAAAAGATTGACTTCTTCCATTTCAATTTGTATCCCTTTGATCTCCTTTTGTTGTGTTATTGCTCTGGCTAGAATTTTAAGTACTATATTTAATAGATATGGGGAAAGTAGACAGCCTTGTACTGATCTTAAGTTTACTGGAATCACTTTGAGTTTCTTTTCATTTAATATGATGTTTTTTTTCCAGATTGCTATATATTGCTTTTTTTATGTTTAGATACATTCCTTCTGTCCATGATTCTCTCCAGGACCTTTAACATGAATGAGTTTTGGGTTTTGTCAAAGTCTTTTTCAGAATCTAATGAGATAACCATGTCTTTTTTTCCTTTCAGTTTAGTTCTATGGTGTATTACATTGACAGATTTTCATATGTTAAACAATCCCTGCATCTCTGAAATGAAGCCAACTTGATCATGATGGATAATTTTTTGATGTGTTCTTGGATTCAGTTTGCCATTATTTTATTGAGTATTTTTGCATCAATGTTCATGAGGGAGATTGATCTATAATTCTCTTTCTTAGATGAGCCTCTATGTGGTTTGGATATCAAGCCACATATTTTTTGTCGCCTCAAAAAAAAAAGTTCCTCTGTTTCTATTGTGTGGAACAATTGGAGAAGTATAGGTATTAGCTTTTCTTAAAAGTTCTGGTAGAATTCTATGCTGAATCTATCCAATCCTTGGCTTTTTTTGGGGGGGAGAGATACTTCTTTTATTTTTATTTTAATTTACATTTTATTTTTATTTTGCAAAGCAACCCCAGTTTCCTGTACTTCCCCTGCTTTCACTTCCACTTCCACTTCCCATTTCCCACCCACATCTCTGTGGGTGTAAGGCCTACTTTGGGTAGTCAACAAGTCTAACATACTGAGTTGAAGGAGGACAAAGACTTTCTTCCTGTATCAAGGCTGAACAAGTTATCTCATCATAAGAAATGTGTTCGAACATGTTAATTCATGCACCTTATCCAACCCTGGTCCTAATGCCATGGCTCCCTCCCCTCGCAACAGATCAAGACACATAACTGTCATCCACATTCAAAGGGTCTAGTTTGGTCCCATGCAGGTTCCCCAGCTGTCAATTCAGAGCTTGTGAGATGCCTCTAGGTCAAGTCAGTGGTCTCTGTGGTTTTCCTAATCATGTTCTTGACATGCATTGCTCATATAATCCTTCCTCCCTCTCTTCAACTGCACTCCAATAGTTCAGCACACTGCTTGACTGTGACTCACTGCATCTGCTTCCTTCAGTTACTGGATGTAAATTCTATGATGAGAATCAGGGTATACATTAAATTGATTAAAGGAAAAGTCCAGTTCAGGCACCCTCTCCACTATTGCTTAGAGTATATCAGGGGTCTTCCTTGTGGATTCCTGATAACTACGCTAACACTAGATTTCTCCCTAACACTATAATGGTTTCCTATATCAAGCTATAGCTTTTATTGCGCCCTCTATCCTACATGCAACTCTGGCATCTGGAACCCATATGTTCCCATCTCCCATCCCCTACCTTTTACCCTCCACATTCCAGTTTACCCAGGAGATATTAACAATTGTTCAACACCCTTAGCCTTCAGGAATATGCAAATCAAAATGACACTGAGATGCCATCATATACCTTCCTTAATGGCTTATATCAAAAACATTTTTGACAGTTTATGCTGGACAGGATGTGTAGAAAAGGGAAAAGTCTTCCATTGTTGGTGGGAGTGCAAACTTTAAAATCACTTTGGAAATCAGAAAATTGGTAATCAATCTACCTCAAGAACCAGCAATACCACTCTTGAGCATATACCCAAAGGACATACAATCATACCACAAGGATATTTTCTCATCTATTTTCATTGCACCATTATTTATAATAACCAGAACTTGGAAATGACCTAGATGTCCCTCAATGGAAGAATGGATAGAGAAAATATGCTGCATTTACACAACTGAGTAATACATAGCAATGCCATCTTGAAATTTGCAGGCAGTTGGATGAAACTAGAGAAAAATCATCTTGAATGAAGTAACCCAGACACAGAAATACAAACATGATATGTACTCACTAATAAGTGGATATTAGGTGTAAAACAGCCATAGACAAGTTAGGTAAAAAAAAAAAAAAAGAGCACTGTAAGAGAACACACACAGAGGATCACAGGAAGAGGCAGACTATTTTCATTTAAAATTAATTTTTAGATTCTGTGTATATTCATGTATCTGAGTGAGTTTATACATATGTCAGTGCAGATATCTGTGAATTCAGAATGGGCAATGGATTACCTCCAGCTTGGGTTCTAAGATGCTATGAGACTCTGGAAATGGGTGCTAAAAACTGAACTCGAGTTCCCTAAAAGAACAGTATGTATTTTAACCCCCAAGACATCTAGTTCTAGATGTAATTTCTCTTTTTTAGAACAAACGGTGCATGGTGCCATTTTATTTGATAAACACTGCATAAGAAAAAAGAAAGTACCTAATTATTCATGATAAACTTAATAGAATTTACAGTAAATTATCACAGAAACAGAATGAAATTTCATTGTTACTGCAATACTCAGTACACATTTCTGATACAAAATTATTACATTAACTTTTAGGAAAATTACAAAAACATATCACCAAATGGCAATAATTACAATAAGTTTTCTAGAGTAAAATATTATTCTAAGTTAGACTTTTTAATGTGTTTTTTTTAGTACAAATAATTTATATTGGGAAAATCTAATTATATCTATGTTGCTTATACCCTTAATATCTTATTAGTTAATTAATTATTTCTCCAGTCCAATTACATATCACAGTTTCTACTTCTTTCCTCCTATGCCCCAATCCCTTTCTTAGCTTCCTCCCCCATCCTCTCCTCCTCTTTTCCCTCCAGAATGGTTGGTTCCCCTATACGCACCACCTAGTCATGGTATCAAGCTACAGTGATACCAGGCTCCTTCTCTCCTATCAAGGCTGGAGGAAGCAACCCAGTAGGAGGAAGTTATTA
The DNA here is from genome assembly GCF_000317375.1 of Microtus ochrogaster. Taxonomy (NCBI): domain Eukaryota; kingdom Metazoa; phylum Chordata; class Mammalia; order Rodentia; family Cricetidae; genus Microtus; species Microtus ochrogaster. The sequence goes on from NC_022030.1 coordinate 10,934,268, forward strand.
TTATTTTTTAAAAAAATTCTTAAAAAACAAATAATAACTTTGGTACATAATACATTTTACTTGTCCATTTGAGAATGAAATATAAGTGGAGCTAATTAATACTATTTTAAAATTTATTACCTTCAATACATCTTTGCCTAGTGGAGACTTCATTGTCATAATATGTTGATATGCCTATGCTACTAAACTGCAAGACTTGGCTGGAAGAAGTAACCAGATGCTTACATCAATCACCATAAATTCAACTTCACCCTCCTCATCAACCCAAGAATGGAACTTTAAAATGATTTCAACTCTTCTAAGCTTCAAATTCCCCTTCATTATGTCTTATTATTTGAAAATGGCTTTTCTTTTCCTAAATGAAACCCTTAAGTTCTACTCTGAACCTTGCTATTCCTGGATAGCAACTTTTCTGAACATTCCTGAGTTATTTATATAAATTACTTATGTTTTCCTGTTAAAAAAGTAAATGGGCTGGGTGTCAGATGACCTGGGATCTAATTTTGGCTGGGTGATAAGTTTGTTGAGTGATAGGTCAGTTTTGTCTCTGTAGATTTTAATATATAACAAGGCTATTGTAAAAGACCACCAATGAGGCTACATTCGTTGATTTTTTTCTTGTTAGTACTTATTGTAACAAAAATATTGGTGTGAGAAGTCCTTTTGTCTATGTGTTGCTTTTATTGGTTAATGAATATAACTGTTTCAACCACTGGCTTAGCAGAATAGGGTAAAGCAGAAATTCCAAGGAGATGGAGGCAGAAAGAAGCAGAGTAGGGAGATGCCATGTAGCCACTGAGGAGAAAGACGCTGTATGCCAGATGGAAACTTACTAGTAGGTCACAACCATGTGGTAATGTACAGATTAATAAAGATGGGTTAACTTGAGATATAAGAGTCAACCAGGAATATGCCTAAGATAATAGGCCAAAAAGTGTTTTAATACAGTTTCTGTGTTATTATTTTGGATCTGGACTGCCAGGACAGACAAGCAGCCTCCAATTATAAATTATGTGTGTATTTTATAGACTTTCATGCATAATATAGTTTAGGTTATGTCAACTTCTTAATATTACCCAGATTCACGTTTCACAGATATGACACTTCTTTTATCTATCATTATTTTGATAACTGAACAGTTGGACTCTACATATTGTCCTTTCACAGTCCTTTATCTCAGAAGCAAATACAAGAATCCTTCCAGGTGCATCAGGTTTGACTCAGGAACAGTTCTTCAGTATTTAGCCATAGACTCAATTTTCAACTAATTTTTCATTTTTGGTGATTTAATTATGGATAACATTTTAAAATATAATCCCTTTCTACCTCACAAATTGAAAATTATCAAAATATAGAAATATTTTCCATTTGGATTTTCAAAAAACGTCATTAAGATTATATATATATTCCACAAATGAATCATATTTCTAAAGGTTTATTTTTATATGTGCTAAAATTTTACACATGTGATTTCAATATTTTCTTAGGTTGGACCCCAAAAAGGAAATCATTAAGATGTTAGTCTGTCTCTAAGCATAATTCTTATAATTTTTCTATAAATTTGGTCCTTCTTTATATTTGTGAGACTATGGAAATATATGCTCATAATCTTGAATATAAATCATATCAATTCTTATATTTTACTAATAGTGCTAGCAAATAAAAGTGATACTGTTTAAAAACCTGACAAACCTTAGTAACTTATTGAAACTTTGGACACTTTAAATAATTTCATTTAAACTTACTTTATCAGGGAAAATTAGGAAAATACTGTACATGGTGTGTATATATACTTAGGAATATATATATATACATATACATATATATATATATATATATATGGAGAGAGAGAAGAACAAAATATGTTAACTCTAAAGAAATATACTAAAACTTATCAATAGTTTTAAAACATTAACATATGTAAGAGAAAATAGGCAAACAAAAAACTATATCTTTTTGTACAGCATCTTTATTGACTGTGAAGACTGAACTAGGAGACCAAACTGTAAAATGAGTGTTGCTGGAGCAGACGTCATTACCGAGGCTTGAACATGAGTGTCAAGTGAAAAAAGTCAAAGTTAATGAGAATTTTTTTTCCTTTCTGGAGTGTGCACAAGGGTCATCACACTGCCAGAAAGCTGCTTGTCATTAACAGGAACAGAAGTGGACTGGTAATAAAACAAGATGCCACTCTTTTGGGATAGGTCTGAAGTCCAAGCTGTTTGAAGATTATTTCTGTGGTGGGAAAAGAGGGGTACTGAAGCTAAAGAGGTTTATTATGTCCTCCAAAAATGTATATACATCTACTTGGTTACGATCCACTATAAAACCACAACTGTGTCCAAAATGATAGAGAGCTCCTTGAACAATACGGATAGAAGAAATGATGCTCTGTTAACTTATTTTGCTGGAAAATAAGCTGAATGAAATCCCTGAGATCAGCTGCTATGGCCTTATGAAAAGACTATAAGGAAATTCTAAGATTATAAATTTTAATGAAATAAAAATATAATAGTAGTAGAAGGGAGGGGAGAAGGAGAAGGTAAGTGAAAAAGAGTAATATTAAACTGATAAAAAAAAACGTTAGAAAACTAGCTTGGAAATCTTCTGTGAAATTCTGAATCTCATTGGGATGAGTAGCCCACAATGGTAACAGTGGGGAATCAGAAAAAATATTATTTTGTTTTTGTGCCTGTCTCAAGTGACTTAAAAGTGCTTGTATATCTAAATGCTAAATTTCCAAAATGTGGAAATAAAAATTGAGTTCAGATTTTAAAATTGAAAATAAAAGAGTATACTTCCTAAGTATGAAACAATATATGGTACTAGGAGCCAAAGTCTATACTCCTAGAAGAGTAGTCAGTTCCTTTAGCTGCTAAGTGAGCTCTCTAGCCTGCATAAAGACTTTATTGTCCCAGTATCTCACTCATAATTCCACGGAACAGCTAATCCTCTCTTCATTATTGTTTGCTGGCGGTGACAGTTGCTCAGACATTCTTTGCTTTATACTTTAGCAGTTTCCAAGATTCTTGCAAAGTATTTGGTAGAATGTCCTTCAGCTGGAATCCTCCATCCTTTTGTTCACTTTAGACTAGAGTACTATATACTGACAGAAAGATCCAGACAAAGACATTTGATACTCACATCATTCTAATGATATATTTGAATATACTATCTACTATCAACGTATCAACCACTGTTGTAGCTAACTTTAACCATCTGGTTTTGAATGCTTTTGACAAATTTTATCTGTCTTCTTTCTATGTATTCCTGAGAGGGAAGTTACTATGAACAGCTACAACTGAGTTGGGAAAAGTTTAGCTACACTTTCTAATTAAGTAAAGGGAAACTACGAATATCACTTGGAATATTTTGTATGGCTCTCTCATGACTTTTATAGTATTTGACTCTTTGTTTTTTAGGTACAGATATTTAAATCAATGTCTACATAGGTGGTAGATTGACATTATGTAATTCAATTTTTAGAATATAGTTCTCCAAGAGAATGTATCTCTCAGCCTATGCTATATTTAATAGAAACCTCAAGATAAAATTAGGAAGAAATCATAATAACAAAATTTGCATGAATGAACATGAGAAAATATGTAGGGAGATATTATCAATACTCAAATAACTTCCACAGAAAACTATTTTTAAATTAATTGTTATATAGCAATCTATTTATTTTAGTAATGTCTTAATATAAATCCAAGCAGAAAATATCAGTATTTTGTTATGCTGCTCAGCACTGTTTATTCCTTGAGCAGGTTCCAGAGCAATGAAGAGCAGAGTGTGGTATTGAATAAAAAGAGACAATATTGGTTGAGACTTCTGCTACTAATTGTGGAATTGTCAGAGTAGAATTATTAGATGAAAAATTATGTATCAGTATAGAAAGTGGTTATTGTCAATATGAGACATAACAAACTTCAGGGAGTGTGGAGATATTAAGAGCAGAGATATATTTCTTAAAATACCCTGGTAGGGGAATCTTGGTTTCACAGTTAGGAGCAAGAACCAGTCTTGCAAAAGACCTGGGTTCAGTTCCCAGCATCCACATCAGATGGTTCACACATCCATATAACTCCAGCACCAGGGATATTTGATAACTCTAGCCTGCTTTAGACCTGCACATATATGAACATATACAGAGAAACAACAACATATGCACACATAACGTTTTATTTTTAATCATTTAAAATTATTTTTTAATATCATCATGTAATCAATTCACGAAACAATGTTAGAATCTCAAAATACAGAAAGAATAATATTGAAGATAATTGAGAAGTTCTGAAGGTATCTTCAGCCTTGTATATGAAAGTGTAATTCAGAGAAAACACAGTAAATGAAAATTAAGGGAGGTTGGATTATGAAATTTCAACAAAAAACTGAAAATTATCTGTCTCCGTATTATATCTGGTGATCTTAATAGGCAGATTTTTTACTATTTTACTCTCTACATATTTATAATATATATTAATTTTAATAATCAGTGTATGTTGCAGTCACATTCAGTTTTCCCTCTGAAAAATGAAAAATAGAAGAGAAACTATGGCATTATTAAACAAAGATGTTAGATAATGTTGACATACTTGGAGAAAAAGAAAGTAAAAAAAATATCAGATATATTTTCTTACATGTTTGAGATATTTCTTAATTTTCAGAAAAACATTAATTCCCTCCAATTTTTGCTGAAATATTGCATTATAGATTTCCAGCTACAAACTTTCTATGAGGCTAAATGCAAATCATGTTTCTTTTTCCAGGCTGGGAAAGCAATTCCAAAGATCTGAATAAGCTTAGAGGCTTTGCAAAAACTTTATGAAGAAAATTAATTGAACATTCGCTGTTCCTGGAATTTGCTTCTAATGGAACTTAATAGTACACAGAAATTATCCCTCATTATGTTAAGGTGACATGTTAGATTTTTTTTTCAATCTCCTCTTCTCTCTAGTTATTGTTTTAACATCATCATAATGTAACCATAACATATAATTTCATACTCAAGTGATGACTTTTCATTCATATGTATTCTGAGATTATAAATTCAACTTTGACATTTTGTAGAGAGTATTATCACATGATATTCAGTGTTAATTGGAAACTGTACTTTTCTGATTTCACAATATTCTTCTACGTTGAGATTCTCTTTGATAGAATAAGTAGTGCATGAGCACATAAGCGATAAAGAGAGTAAGTAGTATTCTGAGAGACGTGAAATATGCTTTCTGCTCTGGCAATATGGTCTTCCTTTCCTAGGGTATTAATCCTTAATGACTGGAATAAATAAAGAACTACAGTGATCACCATTCATTTCCTCGGGACATTCTGTAGATCGCCTTTCATTAACCAAGGTGCTACATACACTTTATTTTTCCCTTTACCCTGAATGACTACAAGTCAGGCACTTCACTCAAAGCATTTTTTATACAGACTTTGAAGCAGTTCTGTTTACTTAAATATTTCAGAAGTGTCATGCATCAAGGTGATAAGCAGCCCTTACGCAAACACGACCAGAGTGCTCTGCCTATGCATTAGTACAGATATGTGCACTTGTCTTTGGTTGGGAGGCATACTGGTACAGCAAGGACACCGAAATGATAGTGAATGAGGTCATGGGCTTAGGAAAATCTGTCACTTATATACTACAATTTAGCTTCATAGTAAATGTGAATGCCATTGACACAGGCAAAGAAAAACTGGGTACGCACTGCAAAAAAAATTTTTCAAAGGGGGGTATTGAGCTCTAACACCCTTAAATCATTAACTGAGAAAACAGAATTAGACATTTGCTTTCTTGTGTGCCACAGTTAAAGACTGAAGAGCCCACTTTTGGAGACATGCAGTGTCAGCCTTCAAGTCTGCAGAAGATTTAGACCAGTGTAGTCATAAAGATGAATGAAATTTTAAAATTTCCTTGAGTAGTTTGTTGAAAATAACCTCAACACAATTTAAATCAACATAACTATTTGAAAATGACTTTACACATCCCCGCTAGCTTGTCCTACATTTCCAGTTTCTTACATGTGATTTAAACAGAGTGTGATTTTCATGACCTTTCTCATTTTGATAAGAACGATTTAAAAATCAGGCTGATTTCTGCCTAATCAGCAGGGAATGTTGAGAATTGACTCCTGCAGTTTCTGCTGATATTTATAGGATTTGCTGATGGTGGGTAAAGAGACATAAAGATGTGAAAACTCATGGTGAGAGGGAGCAGAGTACAGAGCAAGGCAGATAGCCCACCTACTTGACTTCAGTAAAAACCTAAACTGTAATGGTGAATGGAAAAGGGAACGGAAGGACACTTAGATAGGAAATTAAAGACTCTTGTAATTCAAAACTGATGTGTATGAGTGCTGTTTAAGAGGTTTTCTGTTTGAGGGGATAGTAATGCTAATATATCCTTTGCCATTGGACAACAGATGCAAGACTATCTATACATATATGCACAGATAAGCAGTTTTGGACAGATGTTTTGTGATTTCCTGTGCTTTTTGAGTTAGACACTTAAGTATTTGTTAATGTTAACAAAAAGCAAATTTTAATGTCCTATATATACAATATATAGCCTGTTATAATATTTTCGTTGCTTTTTTTTTTTTGTGGTTTTTCGAGACAGGGTTTCTCTGTGGTTTTGGAGCCTGTCCTGGAACTAGCTCTTGTAGACCGGCTGGTCTCGAACTCACAGAGATCCGCCTGCCTCTGCCTCCCAAGTGCTGGGATTAAAGGCGTGCGCCACCATCGCCCGGCTCTGTTATAATATTTTCAAGAGTTTAACAAATCAATCTGAGACAGTGAGATAACTCTGAATGTGAAAGCACTTACTACACCAGCACGATGACAAGTGACAGATTCCAAAACCCTGATGGTGGGATGAGAGGATGGAGTCCTGAAAATTGTCTCTGACTTCATGCATGTGTGTGCACACAAATACAAACACACACACACACACACACACACACACACACACACACACGCGCGCGCGCGCGCCCCCCACAGTTTACACAAAGAAAGCACATATTAATGTTTTTCATTATATGTCACGCTACAAAATTGACAAATCCTTTTTTTCAAAAATTTTAGTTGAAATATTTTATGTTTTGTCTTTTACTTTTGTTTTTCCTTAGACAGATTTCATGAATGTAATTTGCCTCAAACTCATATGCTATATAGTCAGCAGTAAGAGTAAACTAAAGTTCATCTGATCTTCTTGCCCGTACTTCCTTACTAACGGTATTATAGGCTCAGGCAACCAAACCCAGAAGAGGTCTTGAAGCACATACATGTGGGGAAAGGCAAGCCTATTACCAAAGGACAGCATGGATTCTTGAGTTAAAAATCCTCACTGATGGATACCATTCAATCTGTTTGCTATATGTGTTTTGTTGAAAGTATACAATATAACTGGTCTGATATTTTCTCAAAATAACAGGTATTAATTTTGAAATAACAATACATATTACCACATTAAAACAAGCTGATAATAACTCATTAATATTATCTAGTATAAAATGAATATTAGAAATTCTCCATGTCAAAGGTTATACATTTGGTTTGATCAAATCATAGAACTCATAAAAATTCTACATAACAAATACTGCATTAATTATTATACCATAATATCTTTATATCCCATGAAAAGCCTTTTGTTTATTTTCTGTGAATGTAGATATGACACGCATAGTTAGTTGAGCCATTAACTATGTGATATATTCCATATTCAGAATCTCTGATTAGGTACTTTGGAAACCTTATCTTTCTTATAAATTAAGTAGGTGATCAAATTCATGATTTTCTTTACCAGCTACATGCATGTGTGTCCACCAATTTTGCTGTCATTCTCCTTGCTTTAGTTCCTTCATTTCTCCACACCAATTCTCCTTAACAATATCATATGCTCTATAATGAACTTTTTTACATTTTCTTCTTTATTAAATTTTAAATGAGACTCGCTCAATGAGGTTCTGCCTTCCCTGGTACTTCGAAATTTCATTTAGATTGTCTTCAGATAGATATATATTGTAGAGGGTCTCTGATGAATTAGGTGTTCATACACCTCTTCAAATAGCCCTAAGATATGTCTGCCATTGCCTGTATTCCCTCTTCACCTTCCTCTTCACCTCTGTTCCCTTGTTGAACTTCCCACTCCAGTCAGTCGCTCTTCTTCCATTCTTCACTACCTACTTCCTCTTCCTAGGGTGACCAAATCTTTCCCTGCCACCCAGTTCACTACTATATATCTAACCTCTGTGGTTATACATATCATTACTTACTTATCAATGACTTTAGAGCTAACAATCACATTGTTAGTAATTTCCATATTTGTCTTTTTTATATGGGCTACCTTACTGAGAATATATTTCAACTACATCCATTTACCTGTAAATTTCATTTTTTAATAACTGAATGATATTCAAATGTGTAAATATGCATTTTTGTCCATTTATGCAGTTGTGAACATCTATGTTGTTTTTTAACTTCTATTATGAATAATACAGTAGTAAACATGGTTGAGCAAGTGCCTTGGTAGAAGCATGAAACATCTTTAGGTATATGCCCATGAGAGATAGAGTTGAGTCTTGAGGTAGATGTAGTACCGGTTTTCTATGGAACCACCACACTGATTTCCATAGTTGCTGTACAAGATGCATTCCCACCAGAAATGCATTGGTTCCCTTTCTTCACATCCTCACCAACATGACCTGTCATTTGTTTTATTGATCTTGACCTTTCTGATTCATGTAAGATGAAAACTCAGTGAGTTTCAATTTGGATTTTCCTGATGACTGAGATGGAGAAACATTTCTTGAAGTGATTTGATATCTTATTAATCCCAATAAATTGGTTTAATGCTGCCTATGTGCGTATGAGTATAGGACCTCTCCTGGAGCGTGGGCAGCCTATCAGGGGTGACATCACTGAAGAAAATTGACTTTCTTTCCCACAGAAGCTATCAATTTTCAATAACTCCACAGCTAAAGGTGGGATTTCATGAGCCCCTCCTCCATTCGTACTGGGATTTTGTCCTGCCTGAACTGCTCTTATTTATACAGTCACAGCATTGTATGTCTATGCTATCCTATCTTAC
>NC_022030.1:10944046-10946235 GCF_000317375.1 Microtus ochrogaster
TTTGCTGGAGAGGTTGTGGAGTAAGGGGTTCACAAATACTCTTTCAATGCCTCTGCAGTACCAATCTTTCCGACCTTTTTCCATGATGATCCCTATGCCTTTTTCTAGAAGGTTTGTGGTACAGATGTTTTATTTAAACCCCAACACTTCCCAGTTCCTCATTCTCTGCAGACTGACTAGCTGTAGGTCTCTATATTAATTGTTGTCTAAAGCAAAAAGAAGTTTCTCTGATGTCGGTTGTAATAATACTATTCTGTCAGTATAAAGAAAACAAATGGCCAAATACTCTACACTTACAGAGCTCTGAGAAAATAAAAGGCCAATTCTAAAACCTGAGGTGATATTAAATTCAAGCATCTGTACCTATTCTTATCCCTGAGCTCATTTATCCTAATATTAGGTATAGAGAGTCATTTTTCCCTCTTGTATACAATATGATATTTGAGCCTGGTGCTCAATTTTCAGAAGATGCAATATCCAAATAAAACTTGATTTTGTTCAGTAACTCTCTTAGGCTGACAGCCTTTATAAAATGGAAGAATATGATATGAATAATGTATTTTATGATCCAATGCTAATAGTATAACATATAACCTCCATTTCTGGGATATTTGTTCTTATTGTAATGTATGTACAGAGGATTCCAACTTAAGAAAAAAAAACTTTTGAGCATTTAAGTCCTTTATCAGTGACTTTGGATCAGGCCTTATAGACTATGAAGATATAAACAATACTAAAATATAGGTTATTTTAGTAAAATGCTTTGTATCTTGTGCATGGAATGTAGCAGTCCTAAAACACTAGGTGTCTGAGTTGTGATTTCTCAGTGGGAACATATATGTTCTGTGCCTTGATTTCTAACACCTGCAACTTTAATATTTTAACCCTTGGGCAAACAAATGTTCACAATACAACTGATGGGTCAATGCATCCTCAGTTGAGTTTCGAGCTTTTCCTGCCCGACTCTAATGATATTTACCACCTGTTCACACTACTGCTCATACCACTAGAATAGCCCAGAGGAATTAAACACTTCCTACAAGAGCCAAAAGGATTTATTAAGTGTTGAGCTTTATTTTTCATCATGGGTTGTTTGATAACACATAAATTACTGGGAAAAAGTCAGCTTAGCCCTTTCCAATGGATGCCTTAAAAATGTTCCTATTTAAATTTTCAGAAGATTTTTTTCTTCTACCCTGAGAAATTCATGTGGATTACCAAGGTATTCAAAAAAATACCCCAACTTACATAATTGATGGTATCAATAGAGTAAAATAATTTGCTGTTACTTGAGAACATTATTTGATCAGATTTTCTAAAGCATATCTATAATTTTCCATCTATTGCTGGTCTGTGATATCATACTTCTGTAATTTCTTGCATGTACAAGGTATTTTTCATTTCTTAACTTGATTAGCAATTCTAAATTTGTGTTTCAAAACCCTAATTATTGATCCAGTGACCACAAGAGACAATGGAAAAGAAGCTGGGGTAGATACTGTAACTTGGAGCTGAAATGGCTTTCAAAGCACATTTTTGGGTCTTACCCTATAGTGTTATTGAGAAGTGGTAGACAATTTTACATTGAGCCTTAGTGGAAGAGTAGAAAATTATAGTTACATATGATTTAATGGGTAGTTTGGAAACTTGATCTTTGATACTCCATATTTGTTTTCAGAATCCTGAAATTAATGCAAATTGAGTTCCTCTATCATGTGCTTCACACCAAGTTATTTATTTTTTTCTTCCTACCTAAAGCCAATAAGCCAACCAAACTATGGGCGTAAAGTTATAATAATATATTCTATATCCAAGTAAAATTTACTATTGTTAAATGCATGTGTCTCGGTAATTTCTACAGACTTATGAGGCTCACTAGCCTAGTAGATATGAGTTTTCTTGAAAATGAAAATTAATAAGCACAATTTCTTAACAGGGTGAAGTGGACTCTCTGCTTTAGAATAAGAAGACTCAGATTTCTATATTCAAGATACTTGAGTGACTTAAATCACATGTTCATATCTATGTTCCACATATCACAGTTCTATAATTTCTACTTAAAATAGAAAGTGGACTTGGAAGAGCAAAGATTAGTTGAAAATTTAATCTCTCAGTCAGGACTGCTCTTAATAATAAGGTTTGACCTTAATATATTCTTCAGTGAGATAATTTTTCTTTTCTTTCTTTCT
>NC_022030.1:10946633-10947928 GCF_000317375.1 Microtus ochrogaster
TGTTTCCCTTGACTGTATTTCTGTTTGGACCAAAAGAGACAAAGGTCGTATAAAAAGGCTTGCCACACAAACAAAAAGACTGGACTATTGATCCCTAGAACCCACTTAAAGCTTGTAACTGTGAAGACTGCATGCATATCAGGAATGAAGAGTTCTCCCCAAAGCTCAAGAACCAGCAAGCTTGGCATATTGTAAGTGGTCAACAAGAAGTCAGAGTTATCACTGAAAAGAAACCTAAATACCTAGAAGAAATCATTATCATCAGGACATACTCCTTGAGAATTAAAGCCAAAATCGGTGACTATTTGTGAGGACTCTGTTCTATTTAAGCTCATTGTTGAGTCATTTTAACATGGATGGTAAATAACAGATAAAGATTCCTCATGATAATTACAACTTCCTGTCCTTAGTCACTTCCTGAAGAGAGTTTAGACCACTAGAGAATCAGGAAAATATTCCTTCATTCTCTGAGACAAATCTTTTTTCAGAGTAATAAAATACAATTGAAATGATTGTTTTATACAAGAATATTTTGCTATGAGAACTTTACTTTTCAAATTTTTATTTTTTTTTATATTTTACACACATGGACATTTTACATGCTTGCACATCTGTGAAACTGTGTGTGCCTGCTACCCATGGATGTCAAACAGAGTATTTCTAGATGAAATGTTGAAAATGAAAACTGTTTTGGTTTTGCATCATATGATAAGAAATAGTTATGGTAATGTAGGTTAAAAATCCATTTTGTGTTTGGAAATAAAATTTAAAATGAACACATATTCTCATTATACTCAGCAACAATAACAAAATTTCCAAATTAAGAAATATATTTGGACAAAAGAATATATAGAGAGAATGAGAATGAGACTTCAGGATCCTCAGAAAAAAAATAAAAGGTAATTCCCTTAGACATGTTTTATGACATAGAAAAATACAAATGTATACCGACAGTGCTCCAAATGGCATGTCTATTAAAACTCTATTACAATTCAGCTCTTGAGAATACTAAGGACATTGTCACTCAGCCTCATTACATGAGCCAAAAATAGACAAGAGCTCATCCTGAGGAGGTTAGTTCATGTGGCTTTTGTCTAATGGAGTATATTATAAATTGATTATAAGAATCCGAAAGAGCCCACAAAGACAGTGCAGTCACGCATCACTTAATGATGAGGGTGCATTCTGAGAAAAGTGTCAGAAGATGATTTAATCATTATAGAAATACCACACAGTACAGTACCCTGCTAGCCCCTGAACCCAAGGAATAGTCTTCTATGGCATCATAATTATAT
>NC_022030.1:10948028-10960795 GCF_000317375.1 Microtus ochrogaster
TATAGAGAGAGAGAGAGAGAGAGAGAGAGAGAGAGAGACTACTGCTAACCAAAGTGTTATTATATATATATATCTCAAGACTGCATATCTTTTTGACTGAAAGAGAGTGGGGTCATATAAAAAAATAAAGTGGGAGTTATATGAAAGAGTTGCAAAGCTAATTATTTATCCTAGTTCTAATTTTTTCATGAAACTTTTTTAGCTTTGGTGGTAGATAACTATGTAAAATATATTTGATATTTGAAGAGTAAAATTAAATATGAAGCACCGTAGCTTCTGTTCTGAATGCCTATTCTGACTATATAGAAGGTCCCTGAGTTGTATAGATTTGGGTCTGGTTAATTTCGGTATGTAATTTTATTTTATATATTTGTAATTTTTATAGTAACATTTATTTCCAAAAAGAAAATATGTTTGCAAGCTCCCTAAATTATATTCATTTGCATTATTTTCTAAAGAAATTATAGTAAAAAATGAAAGAATTGTTAAAATGAAATAATCAGAAGCTAACACAGTAAAACCAACATCTCTGAAAAAATAATTTTAGAAGGAACAACTGATTACAGATTTAAAAAAAAAGAATCAATAACATAGCTTATTTCCTTTCAAGGTGTGCATGTACTAGAGCTGATTCTGATTTCCCATCTTACACTTCCCAAGTAGGTAACATACTTGTGATCATGGCTGGCCTATGCTAACATAGTATACAGGTGCACTTGGGGGACCCTTGTCACTTCAAGGCACAGGTTTTCAGATAGTGTCACAACTTTATGCTATATTAAAGTTACCTTAACTGTTTATAGAATTAATGTCTTGGTAATAACTTCCCTTTCAAGATGAACCCAAAATCAAAATGAAATATGACTCTTGAAATTTTGAAGGGTAATGTGTCTTCTGCATATGGACAGGAAGAGTGATTTGCTGTGCAGGATTTGGATTTTGATAGTTAAAAAATATGTTCGCAGTTTCTTTGCGGTTCCTTCCGGAAAGGTGAGATCTTATCAAGTACCTTTAAAACTGAGTGATCTTGTACTAACTGCAACAAATAAATTACGATGGAATTGAACTGTTGTTTGGCTTTCAGGCTATATAACAAATTGCAGCTTCTGTTGCATAAGCTGAAAAGTCTTTTTTTGCATCCCAAGCCATGATTTGAGAAATGTGATTAATGTCAGAGCACAAAATAGTGAGGAACTGTCCTGTCCTGTCTTTAGAGATACTCAGTATTGCCAAACTTTTAAATCAACTCTGCTCAGGTACAAGACCAATTAGTGAAGACCCATGTATATGAAGCTGGGCCTAAGCATTGTATTTCTCCAAGTGGTTTTAATTTCATAGATAATATGGATGAGATCCTTGTAAAACCTTATCTAGAATGAACACCTAAAAGCATCTAGCATACTAGAGTTTTTGACATGTATTCTTAAGTTTCAGGAATTTGTAACACCACAATATTAACAGGAATATTTTTCTATAGAGACCCTCTGGCATATATGCTAAGGGTCCTATTGATAATTAGTAGTCCCAAAAAGGATTTTAATTGTCTATCTCATGAGTATAATGCACCAAACTCAAGCTTCAAGGTTGTCAGGCCTGAGTTTGGTTGCAGGAGTCCTAAGAAATATGAACTCTTCTATGCTTCATATTTTAAGGATTTATATCCCTTCTGGCTTTACAGTCTTTCAGTATTCCCTTACACAGGATTTTCTGAGTTCTGAAAGCATGGATTTGATGGAGGCATCCTATTTAGACTCTCTCTTCATGTAGTGTCTGGCTGTGTGTCTCTGCATCTGTTCACAACTGCTGCTGGACTACTGGATAAGCTAGTCTTCTATGAGTATAGCAGTATTTCATTAAGAGTTATTTAAATGATATTTTTTTTAAGACTAACAGTGTTTGATTTTACCCAAGATCTCTGGGCTATCTAGTCCCTGATTTTTTGGTTATCAAAGCAGTGTCAGTGTTCCTAGTTGTGAACTAGATCTTAAGTGAATTTGGACATTGTTTGACTGTGCCAATAGGTTTTGTACCACAATTAACTTGTGTGTATTTTGTAGCCTGGACATATTGTACGTCAAAGGATTTTTGGCAGGGTTGATGTCCATGTTTATTTTTTCAGCACTGTATGGAGAACCATCCCACACAGAAAAAAAATCCAGAACATAAGGGTAAAGGCTCCATGTAGGCAACATCTTGACCTCTCCATGTTCAGTGAGCTATATGTACATTATTTTTGGAAATGAATCCCTGCTATCATTTTTCAGAGAGCAACCATTTGTCTTAGCAACTACTTTGGTTATTTGGAGAAATTCATGGGACCATTTAGTCAACAACTCAATTGATTGAAAAATAGTCCAGCCACTGGAAACTTAACCTTACCACAATAGATGGCCTATTCAGACTCTGTATCCTCAGTTACTAGGAATACTCATTTGGATAACCTTTATAGATTCCAGAGTTTCCACTGTACTTAGTTTACACATACACTCCCAAAGGGCTCCAACTCTAGCCATCTATTCCTGCACTCAGTCCTTCTACTTCATCTTCCCCAACATCTGATTACCCCAATACAACCTCCAAATGCCCCAAGTGGTCCCACAAATTAATTATATTTCCCCCTTCCATGGAAATCCATTCACCTTCCCCAGACCCTTCTTTGTTGCTTCAGCTCTCTGAGTCTATGGATTGTAACTTGGTTATCATTTACTTAATGACTAATATCTACTGTTTGGGTTACCTCACTCAGGATGATTTTTTTTTTTGTTTCATTCCTTTTGCCTGTAAATATCACAGTTTCATTTTCAGCAGTCAATTAATTCTGTGAGAGTCCACAGATGTGAGCCTGTTCCACCTTGACTAGAGGTCAGAGAGCTTGAATTTAATTTTACTCTTTCAAAGTTGTTAACAAAGATGTGGCTCAAAAGTTGTTGATCAAAAGATCCTGACCTAGGGTCTGATTAATTAGTAATTTGGGCATTGAGGCAGGTCTGTTCCACCGAAACCAAAGGTTGGATAATTCAGGTCTATTTCTTCTATCATATTAATGAAGAATGTTGCCTCACCCCTCTCCTTTTGGAGTAAAGTATAGAAGTTGGCACGTCCAGGTTTCAGTATTTACTGATGTCCATCCTGAAGCTGTTCTACATTTCTGCTTCTTACTTCTCTCATATCTCTTTTCCTTTTACTTAATAATTCTAATCCTCACCCTCCTACCCAAGAATATATGACTTTTGGCAATGATGGTCTTCAACATAATACTCCCCTGTTTAAGTGCACCACAATTTATTTACCTATTTTTCATTTGAAGACAATCAAAGTTATTTCCATTTTATGAATACTGTTAATAAAAGCTGTAATTAACATGGTTGAGCAAGTTTCCTTGTGGTATGATTGAGTACCCTTTGAATATATGCCAAAGAGCAGTATAGCTGGTCTTAAGGAAGATCAATTCCCAACTTTTTGAGAAAATACAATACTGATTTCCACAATGTCTATACAAGTTTGCACACCCATCAACAATAGAGCAGTATTGCCCTTCTCCACATAATCTTCAATAAGCACTGTCATTTGTGATTGATCTTAGCTGTTCTGACAGCTATAAGATGTAATCTCAAAGTAGTTTTGATTTACGTTTCCCCAATGGCTAAGGATGTTGAACATTTCTTTAAGTGATATTTGGACATTTGAGATTATTCTGTTGAGAATTATGTTTAGATCTATACACTGTTAAAAACTGAATTTTTTTAATATCTCATTTCTTGAGTTCTTTATATACTTTGGATATTAGCCCTTTATGGGATGTGGAATTAGTAAAAAATCTTTTCCCATTCTGTATGCTGCCATTTTGTCTTTTTAATAGTGTCCATTGTCTTATAGAAGCTTTTCAGCACACATAGTCCCTTTCATTAATTGTTGATCTTAGTGCCTGCACTATTGGTGTTCTGTTTAGGAAATTTTGCCCTATACCAAGGCATTCAATAGTATTTCCCACTTTTTTCTATGAGGTTCACTATATCTGCATTTAGGCTAATGTCTTTGATCCACTAGGACCTGAGTTTTGCATGTGGTGATGACTATAGATCTAATCGCATTCTTCTACATGCAGCCATTCAGTTTAACCAGCACCACTTGTTGCTGATGTGTTTCCTCCAGTGTGTATTTCTGCCTTATTTATGAAAAATTAGATTTCCATATGAGTATAGATTTATGTTTCGGTCTTTGGTTCCATTGAACAAAATGCATCTGTTTTAGTGTCAATGGCATGCAGTTTTATGACTATAGCTCTGTAGTACAACTGAAATTGAGAAGAATAATAACTCCAACAATTCTTTTATTGATTGGGATTGTTTTAGCTATGCTGTGTGAGTGTTTGTACTTGCATGCATACATGCATGTAAGTTTGTGTGTGTGTGTGTGTTTGTGTGTGTGTGTGTATCTGTTCCATATGAAACTGAGAATTTTCCTTTAAAGGTCTGTAAAGAATAGTGCTGGTCTTTTGATGGAGATTGCTTTGACTCTATACTTTTCTTCTGGTAGGATGGCCATTTCTACTTTGGCAATTCAACTGATCCATGATCACAGGAGATCTTTCCATCTTCTAAAATCCTCTTCAAATTTTTCCTTTAATGGCAAAGTTTTATCACCCAAACCTTTCTCTTTCTTGGGTAGAGTTACTCAAAGATATTTTATATCATTTGGGGCTATTGTGAAAATGTTTGCCTGATTCCTTTTTCAGTCTGTTCGTTATTTGTGTATGGGAAGTCTAATGATTTTTGTGAGTTAATTTTGATACCAGCTTGAAGAAGTTATTTATTTAGGGTTAGACTCATAGATCACAGTCCTTTGCATGAATGGGAAAACAGGAACCAAATCTAGCAGTCAGAAGAGAAAGCAAATGTGTGCTTTACATTGGCATTTATAGTATATGAGGCCATGTCCAAGTGGGGTGATAACTTAAAGGCTACTGGCTGAAGGAGTTCCTACAGTACCAGATACTTTATTGAATGTGTTTATCAGCTACAGGAATTACCTGCTAAGATTTTAGGGTCACTAATATATATATTATACCATCTGAAAATAACAATATTTGACATCTTCCATTACAATTTATGTCACCACAATCACCTTCAGTTGTCTTTTGATCTAGCTAAGACTTCAAGTATTAAATTAAACAGATATGGAAACAGTAAACAATGTAGTATTGTTCCTGATATTAGTAGAATTTTTTTAAGCTTCACTCCAATTAATTTGATGTTTGGACTTTGGTGTTGGATTTTGTTAAGGGATTTTTTTTTCATCTAACAATGATGCTGTGGGGCTTTATTTCAATTTTTTAATATGGTACATTATATTTATTTATTTTGGGTATATTGAATCATCTCTGTATCTATTGGTTGAAACATAGTTGACCATGGTCTATGATCATTTTGATGTGCTCTTGGAATTGGTTTTCAAATATTTATTGAGTATTTTTACAACTACCTTCATCTGGGAAATTTGTCTGCAATTCTCTCTTTTTGTTGAGTCTTAATTTGTTTGTGTATCAGGGTATCTGTGGTCTCATAAAATGAATTGGGCAATGTTCCATCTGTTTCTATTTTGTGAGATAATTAGAAGAGTATAGGCACTAACTCTCTTGTGAAAATCTTAAAGAATTATGAACTAAAACCTTTTGGTGATGGGGTTTTTATTTTTGGTTGGTAGGATTTAACCTATCTTCCTGATATTCTCAAATTTACAACTGTTTAATTTGTTTCATTTATTCTTTGTATTATTTTCTTTGTTTTTATTTTATTGGTTCCAACCTAGAGTTTGGTTATTTCTTGCTGTTTACTCCTTTTGTGTGCAATTACTTTTTTTTATTCTAAAGTTTTCAGGTGTGCTGTTACATTTCTAGTATGAGATCATTCCAATACTTAACTTCGTTATTATAGTTGCTTCATTATTATAATTATATGATCTCTGAAATATTGATTTTAGTATTTGTTAAATATACTTGATATTTAGATATCTATGACAAAATTTCAGAAATTTTAAACATACACATTGCAATTTTTTACTTTTTTAATTTCATTTTTTTAAAAAAGAAAGCAAACTATCTTTTCTTTATTTTACATACCAATCACAGTTCCTGTTTCTTTCATTCCTCCCATTATCTCTACACTCTCCCCATTCCACCCCCCTCCATCCACTCCCCAGAGAAGCCAAGGCACATTGCTCAAAGGAAGAACCAAAGCCTTCCCTACAATATCTAGGCTGAGCAAGGTGTCCATCCAGAGAGAATGGGTTTCAAAAAGCCAGTACAAGCAGAAGGGACAAATCCTGGTGTCACTGACAATGGCCTTGCATTCTGCCCCAGTCATACACTGTAACCAATATTTAGAGTTTCTAACTTGGTCGTACGCTAGTTCCTTCCCTCTCTTGTTGGAGTTGGTGAACTCCCATTAGCTCAGGTAAGCTGTTTCAGTGTGTGTCTCCATCATGATCTTGACCTCTTTGTTTAAATTCTCACTTTTTCCATTCTTGATGGAAGCAAAGGATACAGTCAAAAGGACAAATTGGCAGCCTACAGAATGGGAAAAGATCTTTACCAATACTACATCAGATAGAGTACTGATCTCAAATATATACAAAGAACTCAAGAAATTGTTCACCAATAGAACAAATAATCCAATAAAAGATGGAGTACAGACCTAAATAGAGAACTCTCAACAGAGGCATCTAAAATGGCTGAAAGACACTTTAGGACATACTCAGCATCCTTAGCTATCAGAGAAATACAAATCAAAACAACTCTGAGATTCCATCTTACACCTGTAAGAATTTCCAAGATCAAAAGCACTGATGATGACTTATGCTGGAGAGGATGTAAGGTAAAGGGAACACTCCCCTGTTGCTGGTCGTAGTGCAAACTAGTATAGCCACGTTCGATATCAGTATAGTGATTTTTTTTTCAGATTATTAGAAAATAACCAAACTGAATATCTAGCAATACCACTTTTGGGTATATACTTAAGGGATGCTTAATCATACCAGAAGGACGTGTGTTCAACTATGTTCATAGCAGCATTGTTTGTCATAGCCAGAACCTGGAAACAACCTAAATGCTCCTAGACTTAAGAATGGATAAGGAAAATGTGGTACATTTACACAATGGATTACTACACAGCAGAAAAAAACTAATGATATCTTGAAATTTGCATGCAAAAATCTAGAAAACATCATATTGAGTGAAGTAACCCAGACACTTCGACCAGAAAGACAAGTACTCATTCGTAAGTGACATTTAGACATGAAACAAAGAAAACTAGCCTACAATTGACAATCCCAGACAACAATGAGGACACTAAGAGAGACATACATGGACCTACTCTACATGGGAAGTATGAGGACCATCAGAGGGCATTGAAGGGGAGGGTAGAGGGAGGGTGTGGAGCAGAGTGCAATAAAATCAATAAAAATAATAAAAAAAAAGATAGTTGCCAGTCTGACGACAGGGCAAGGCCAGTTCAGGTACCCTCTCCACTATTACTTAGAGTCTTAGCTGGGGTCATCCTTGTGAGTTTCTGGAAATTTCTCTAGTGCCAGGTTTCTCATTAGCCCCATAATGGCTCCCTCAATCAAAAATATCTCTTTCCTTTTTCTGTGTCTCTGTTCTTCCCACACCGAGACTGTCCCATTCTCTCAGTTCTCCTGCTCCCTCCCATTCTTCCCTCTTCCTACCCTTCTGGCCTCCCTTCTTCCCCCTCTCTAAGGCTCCCAATTTTGTCAGAAGTTCTTGTCTATTTCCCCTTTCAAAGGGGGATCTATATGTGTTTCTCTTAGGGTTCACCTTGTTGCTTAGTTTCTCTATGGTCATGGGCTATACAATTATTATCCTTTGCTTTACAGCCAGTATCAACTTATGAGTAAGTATATATCATATTCATCTTTTTGGATCTGGATTACCTCACTGAGGATGGTGATTTTTTTTTTAGTTCCATCCATTTGCATGCAAATTTCAAGATGTCATTTTTTTTTCCATTGAGAAATACTCTAATGAGTGAATGTGCCACATTTACTATATCCGTTCTTTGGTTGAGGGACATCTGGATTGTTTCAAGATTCTGGCTTTAACAGATAATGCTTTTATGAACATAGTTGAACAAATGTCCTTGTAGTATGATTAAGTATCCTTTGGGTATATGCCCAAGAGTGGTTGTAGGATCCTGAGGTAGGTTGATTCCCAATTTTGTGAGATACTACCATATGTTCTGCCTAGAGCAGTAAGACAACAACAACAACAACAACAAAAAAAAGATCAAGGAGATACAAATGGGAAAGGAAGAAGTCAAAAATTTGCTATTTGCAAATGATATGATACTGTACATAAATGATCCCCAAAACTCTTTAAGGTAACTCCTACAGCTGATAAATACCTTCAGTAATGTGACAGGATACAAGATCAATTAAAAAAATAGCAGCCCTCCTATATAAAAATAATAAAGAAGCTGAGAAAGAAATCAGAGAGAAATCACCCTTCACAATAGTAACAAAAAACACATTGTAATTTACTTAAAGAGTTTTACTTGGCACATCAAAAATTATGTGAGGTATTTTTTTAATTATTCCAATGAAGAGATTATAAAAAATGTAATATAAGGCTGGAGAGATGGCTCAGAGGTTAAGGGCATTGCCTGCTCTTCCAAAGGTCCTGAGTTCAATTCCCAGCAACTACATGGTGGCTCACAACCATCTGTAATGAGGTCTGGCGCACTCTTCTGGCCTGCAGGCATACACACAGACAGAATATTGTATAAATAATAAATAAATAAATATTAAAAAATGTAATATAATATCAAAGCATAATTTTTTATACCATCTATATTAGAAAGCACTTTTGAACCTTTTTACAAATAGACATAGTTTATTACTTTTAATTAAGATTTATGAGCTACATATATTAATATCTCAACTATATAAGAAATATTTGTTAGATCATTTAGATTGTTGGACCTCAAAAACAAAGCCTGAAACTGTCAATTTTCCTATTTTATATAGAAAAGCTCTATGAGAACATCTGTCCATCATAATTGTAGCTTTCCCATTCAGTATGACTTTAGAAAATAACCAAATACACACAAACTGTCTGGCAAAAAGATGGATACCACATAGCTGGCAAGAATTTCAGATTTCATGCACCAGAGATTTTCCATAAAACATTATAGAACAAAAGTTGGTTTATAAAAATAATTCAGAAGAAAGAGACATGGAGGTATATTACTTCTCTAGAAGCGTTTCTGCTCAGTAGGATATATGGGTAATTACACAAAAATAGTTTTCTTCTTTTGATGCCGACATCACACCAGGCAGATAAGGGGGAAAGCATTCAGGTTTTTACTAGTTGAGAACAGCATGACAGGTGTCTATACAGTTACTGGCTGCTAATAAAAGGGGCTATAATTTGTCTCATTTGATTAACCACATTTAGTTATTTGCCTCCTATTTTATGTTATCTGCTGATGAGAAGGGTTTTTATACATAGTTGTAAGAAGAAATCTTTTGAAAGGCGAAACTACTCTACTCTGATCATTTTCATTTGTTTGCAAACCTTTTGCCTATCACATTTAATGACTTTTATGACATATTTGGGACAGCGTGATACTATTAGAGGAATGCATTTACCATGCAATTATATGGAAGAAATTCCGCGTGTTGCAAACTCTCTGTGGAGTCTGATATCTTATCTCTCCTCATTATCTCCATACTTAGGTCTGTGTGGTATGTTTCTTTAACTTGAAATTTAATAAAAACAAGTATTAAATTGAGGACAGAAAATGTCACTTGCACTGTCTTTGAAAGCAGAAAATAATATATTCCACTGAACAGCTGGGTAACTTTCATGCTTTATGTAAATTATACTGAAAGAGACAAAAGTAGAGAAAATGTGAATAGATAAGAGGATTTCAAAGTGCAAATGAATGCAAATTGTCTACACGTTAAAAATGTATGCATATACTTATGTTTTTAAATGCATCACACAATCTTTAAAAGAAAATAGGATTCTTATGTTTTGCTGCATAACCACAGGGGGTTCAACTGTGATATATATTTAAGTAGCAACATATTAAAATATGAAATACATAATTTTGGATAAACAAAACATAGAATAAGTGTCATCATAAAAATAATCAGCTTAGTATTTGGTTAGTGTTTCAAATAACATTTTAGTCTTTCAGTATACAGAAATCACACTTCATTTTCTTTCTAAATCGCTACTTGTCACCTGCAAGCATCTGCCTTTTACAGAAAAGCAATTTTGAGAGACCTGTTAGTCACTAAAAATAGTCTTTGTGAAAAAGAATATTAATAACTTATTTCTTTTTGTATGGCTTATATAACATCTCATTTCCATCTTTCCAATTAATGTTAAAACAAGAGGGTAATGGCACAGTTCATATGCCTTTTAATTGACAAATAGTTTTTATTCTGGATTATTTAAATGTTTGTCAGTACAACATATGGAAGTTAAATCTGGGCTACCTAAATTCAGTAATTCATATCAGTACAACATAGTATTAATTGTTAGTGATTTACATCTTAAGTACTGTATTGAGTTATTATAATCTAGGATATTGCTTTGGGAACATGTCCAAATATCAGAATTTTGCTTCAATACATAAGATAAATATACCTATAAAAATAGGTCTTCATATTATAATTATATCAAGTATATGTTTACTTATCTACACTATATATGAATAAAAGTTAAAGTAGAATCACATTAGCCAAGAGAGAATATAACTCAAATTATGTATGTTGCTCATATGCCCCAATAGTATATATTACTATTCCATATACCAGTTTGTACATTTTCCTATTTTTAAAAGATACATGTCAATTTATTCAAGAATAATTTTTTTATAGATTGATATTAGTTATTACAAAATAATTACATCTTTGTTAATTGCATAAAATATACACTCTTGAATCTAAATATGACATTTCATTTTCAGTGTTTTCAAATAATTTATCATTTTAAAGACAGAATATTATGCAAACAACAATTAAAGGGTATAAGGGGACACACTGACATATAAACCTTTTCACACTTACCAGGGCCACTTTTTTATCTACCAACCCAATGGTGATTTGAAATGAAGTATTGATTCTAACTTGCCTATAGTAAATAGGATGTAAAAAAAATCTCAGTTTAAATGTTCTTGTGTCTGCAATGCTGATGGAGGAAGGTCATTGGTTAAATAAAGAAACTGCCTTGGCCCTGATGGGACAGGAAGTTAGGTAGGCCGAGTAAACAGAACAGAATGCTAGGAGGAAGAGGAAGTGAGCTTAGACGCCATGCTCCCCTCTCCCAGGCAGAGGCGATGAAGCTCCGACCCAGGATGGACGTAGGCTAGAATCTAGGGTAAAATCTAGGGTCAAAAGTGACATGGGCTAGAAAGAGGACCACTCAAGGGAAGGAATCCCATGGAAGGTGGTAGCAACACAATAAAATGAAGATGGTGAATGTGATTGAATAAATTATGTACACACATGGAAAGTCACAACAAAACAATAAAATTTTATTCTTAATAAAATTTAGAAAGAAGTGAAAAATAAATATATTTATAAAGAAAACCTTCCTTTCTGGCTTTGATAGACTCTCTCACACTGAATTGTTCTTGACAGATTTGATGTATATTTTTCTACTACATTCATATTATGTTTATGCAGTTGCAATTTTAAAATGTAGAAAAATTTCATCATTTAGTCAATAGCAAATTTTAGCCAGGTATAGTAGTGTGCACATGAAGTGTCAGAAATTGTGAGGCTGAAGAAGAAAGACTGTTAAAAGTTCAAGGTCAAACTAATTTACACAGTGTATTCAAGGCCATTCAACACAACATGGGGGAGATTCTGAGCTCAAACTTGAAGGAAATTAATGAATAAATATGTAATAGTTTACATAAGCAATTTTTGAATAGCTCATATTTTTACAGGTATCTGAATAAAACAAAACAACAACAACAAAACCACCTTTCTGATTTACATTAGTTGTCCTTTGCAATATACAATTTAATTCTTTGAACTAGGTATGTCATAGCATACAGACTTCTATCCTCTGTCTGTCTCTCCTGCCATCATTATTTTTGTTTCTGTCAGCTATGAGATGTTTCCTTTCTTCCTCAAAAGGTGAGAAACAGTGTGATCAGTGCTGGACTTGAAAAACCTTCTTTAGATTTAATTATGATTGCAATAAAGTCATTGCTATCTATGTAACATTTATTTTTATAAATTAAGGTTTCATTTACATAGATACTCTTCAAATTTAAAGCAAGTCTTGCTAGACTTTAGATTCAGTTTGGTTCTGTTTATGCCTATCTCTATTGCATTTCCTACATTTGAAACTGTATGTTGAAATATGTATCTTCTTTTTAAGTATATGGTAGATATTACCATTAATCCCAGTTAAAAATTGAGATGTTGACATTTATTTATTTATTTATTTATTTATTTATTTATTTATTTATTGCTTTGGAGCCAGTCCTTGGACTAACTCTTATAGCCCAGGTTGGTCTTGAACTAACAGAAATCTGCCTGCCACTGTCCCCTGAGTGCTGGAATTAAAGGTGTGTACCACCACTGTATGCCAGGGCTTTGACTTTTAAATAATGCCAGCAATTAAGAGTTTAAAGACCTTTGCTTTACAGAAGCTTCTCAGTTTTAGTAGGTCCCATTTATTCAATGTTGCCCTTAATGTCTGTGCTGCTGGGGTTACACATAGGAAG
>NC_022030.1:10962573-10981562 GCF_000317375.1 Microtus ochrogaster
ATGCTGGAGGGTCATGATTAAGGGCCAACAGCATATTACTATTAATATAAGATAGCCTTAATAGACATATACATGGAACACTTGGTTCTTGGCTGATGATGATAATGAAACATTAGAATATTGTCTCTAAATGAAGGAAGTGTATAATAGTTAACATAACTTTTAAGATTGTATCTGGCCTCTAGTTACCTTCCTCTTTTGCGTCCTGGCTCCCATGCTTTGGGGAGGCAATATTTTGGAATTTGGGTGTAGCTTCTCGAAACTGCTTCCTGCTTTTTATTGAGTGAAATAATTTTTTGAATGTGTTCACAGCCACCTTTCAGGTTGTCTTAGTCCATCAAACCAAATTAGTCTGGAAGAAATCCACAGGTTCTCACCTTCTGTGGAAAGAAAAAACAAAACCTCTTTTCCAAAGCAACAAATCCTTAGACCCAAATTTTGAAGCCAAGCTACCTTTAAAATATATGTGTTGGTTTAGCATAGTAGCCCATGCAATGAAATGTCTCTCTGTACTTAGCTCCTTCACAGTCAAATAATTTAAAGAAAACACAATAGTATACATAATCCAGATTTTCTGTGTAAATTCCATCTTTATGTGGCTTATTTTTCTTACTTTATTACTTTTTATATTTTCTTACTATATTCTACAAGTTTAATATTTATTTTATTATCTTTACTTCTTTAATCTATGACTGTCTGTACTCTTTCATATTACATTTACTGTCTCTTTTCTCTTTTTTTCTCTCTCTCTGAAGCCTACATACATTTTTAAACACACCGTGTCTCATTTAGAGGTCTTTTATGTCTGAATCTGTCTTATTATGGACCTGAATTTTTTTTCTATCCAAGGAGTGTTTTCTAAAACACTAAGCAGCCTAACTAGGATTAAGGCTTCTTTGCCTTTTGTTTCTGCCCAATCTAACATGGCAGAGGCATGTTCACCACCTCTGCAAGCCATTTATATGGCCCCAGTCCCAGGAATGCAGCAGAATTTTGTTGCATCATTAAGCAGATTGTAACACAGTACTCACAAACCCCATTTAGATGTTATATAGCTGGACCTCCCATAAATGCCACTGTTTTTTATAGAAGCCATGTATTTTTTTGCTGCTACCTCTAATTCAGGAAGCCATCCCTTAAAAGAGTCATGCCTCTGTTTACTTTTAGCAAAGAAGCCCACCCAAGAAGATGCTGCTACCAAAAAGCCATACTTTGTTCTTTTGTGTCAATATTTTTTTATAACTCTCTCAGGTTTCATATGGATTTAGTTAACCACATTGGCATGCCAATCTGTTGGGGGAGGCTTTTCATTCATTCTCAGCAGCTCAGATTCAAAATAATCATATAGAAAGTATATTATTTGCAATACTCTTTGGCCAATAGCTTAAGCATATTTCTCACTTACTCTTATATCTTAAATTAACCTATTTCTATTAACACATGGCTTACCAGGTAAAGTTCCATTTACCATCTGTCTCTGGTTGGGCTACATGGCTCTTCCATGACTCTGCCTACTTTCTCTTATATCTTTTCTAGCCTGGCTATATTCTGTTAAGCCATTGACTAAAAGCAGCTTCTTTATTTATTAACCAATAAAAGCAACACATATACAGAAGGATTTCCCACCCAAACCATGCAATAAAATACATTTTTCTACCTCATATTCCCTCCTATGATGTACCAAACTCTCTAAAACCATATACAAGGTAAGATTTCCCTCCATACAACTCAGATCAAACATTGTGTCTCACTGAAGAAAAAAGAAATATAAATAATACAGAAATATAAATGCATGTATATAACATCACAATGAAGAAAAAAACTGTCATTCATTTCCTTTAAATTTTATAATTAATTCGTCCATTGAAATCCACAAAGGAATTCTATTTCCTAATACTGAAGAAAACAATTGTGCTCCATCTATTTTAAAGTTCATTTGTTGGAGTGTTAAAAACCCATACCTTAGCATATTTAATGTTTATAATGCTTACCATTAAATATTGATGTGTACTTTTTATAAGATTTTGGTTATTTTATAATGTAGCATTTTCTTAAAAATTCTATAATTTGGTTACAATGTTTTTTGCAGATAATTCCTTAGTATTCCTCGAGAACTTTGTGAAATTTATTCTGTGTAATCATATTGTCATTCAGATTTTTTTCTTAGTCACTCATTTCACTTCATTATTCTGTACCATTTTTTCAAAGCTTGTTATTAGCTTATATTAAAACTTGCAAATTTATTATTATGTTTCCTAGATTGATTTTCATATATTTTAGCTTTTATTTCTCCATTCTAGGAGAATACACTTTTAATGTAATTATTCCCCCTCTTACCCTTTGATTCTGTGAGCAAAGATCCTTGGTTTTTGTGAGGTAAAGTCTTCTTGCATATCTCGACATTTTATGAACAAAATTTATATTTACATTGTTCAAATTTTAGAAGTGACTTTAAAAAATTAAAAAGTATGAAATCTTTTTGATATCTGCTTTTAATACATCTAGGACCTAACTCCAAAGTTGACAAGGTTGGTTGCCTGTTAATTATGCATCTCCAACTTATATTTACTCTATATACAGACATACATACACATATACAAACACCTGTGTGCATGAATGCACACACACACATGATCCTGGTGTGAGCTTGCTGTGGTATTCCAGTCTACCTCACAAGACAACCGTGGGTGCAGGTCCTAATGTTTTGCTAGTTTGTTCAGGGTCTCCTATTATTGTTTGTTGCCTATGCTAGGCTAAATGGTCTCTGAGCTTCTAGAGTTTTTCCTTCCACTGCTTTCTCTATCTCTGTAGATACAATGAGAGGAATAGTACTGCCCTTGGCTATTCAGAGGTTATCAGGATCAGAATTCTGAACTTAAAGCTTGCATAGTAAGGCTTTATACTCTGAATAGTCCTATTATCTTCAGCAAACTATATTTCTAATTTACTATATCTCATAAAATTCTTGTAACAATGTTTAAGATACTGTTCTCTTATTTTTATGGTGACATATATTATCATAGAAAAAATTCTGCCCCTTCTTGAAGAGCTTTCATACTTTCTTATTTTCTTATTACAAAGACAATGCAATAAATGATATTTATCTATATATGTATAGGTAATGTTTTCCACTGATGAGTGAGTGTATCTTCAGTAATATGTATCTGCCAAACCAAAATGTATGTTCATTTTATATATTAATATTATTAAAAACTATTGAGAAAACAACATTGTAATCAGAATATTTTTGAACCTCCAGCTCCCAAATAATGACACAGAGACTTCTTATTAATTATGGAAGCTTTGCTGTAGATTAGGAATGTTCCCAACTAGTTCCAAAAACTTATATTAACAAATTTATATTAATCTACATTCAGTCACATTGTTTCTTATCTCTTCTCAATAATGTATGTATGAATTCTTCCACAACTTACTGGCAAATCTTCACCTCTCAGTTTCTTCTCCTCTCTCCAGAAGTCAATCTAATACTCTCTGCCTAGCTATGGGCCAATCAACTCATTATTAAATGAACCAGAAGGTGCCTTAGGCAGGTGAGGTAAAACAGAAACTTATCTTCACACAGATTAATAAATATGCTGCATTTATGTTTCTTTTTTTAGTTAACTCACAGAATTTATGTTGAAAACAAGTTAAAAATACCATTAAATATAATGCAAAGGATGTTCTATGATGGGAATTATCATGATTATTACTCTTTATTTACTATTGAAAGATAATACATAACTCATATAAAATAATTACTTACACCATAATTTGAGTAATTAAAATATATGGTACAATATTAACTTGGTTTTGCAATTCTAAACTCACTTTTCTTATAAATAGTGGCAACTATTGTTAACTAATATAGGCTGTGCACCTCTCTCCATTACACTCAGTGAGAAATCATAAAACTCTTCAATGGAGTATATAAGAAAGAATGGAAAAGGCTTTTTTGATAACATTTAAACCTGGGAAAGCATGGGTGAATTCCTGTGAGTTATTTGATTCTGTGAGCAAAGATCCTTGGTGAGAAGAAACTGTGCAGATGCCATGTGTGAAATCGAATTGTAGCAGTGACTAAACCCGTACAGACCGTATGAGCCTAGAATGTCTGAACTCCTCTCAGTTCAGAAGTTACAGTCTCTGTGCCAATAAATGTGTTTAAGGGTGTTTTCACATCCTGTCATTTCCAATAAAAACATTTTAACCAATCCATGTACTTTGTAATGTAATATCCACCAATGTTTGATCTGGTTTAATCTTCCTCTACATCTCTAATACATTTTCTTTTATCTATTTTTGTTATTGCTTCATGATATGGGGTTTGTCATGGTATTAGTCATTTCAAAGTACTTTATCTTATTAATTCTTTTCGCTTGCTTCTTTAGAATAATTTAATTACAAAATTTTTGGTGTCTTCATATGAATATTTAATTCATTTACTTCTCTTCTTTCTCTTTGAATAATAGAGATTAATTAGGGCTTTGAAACCTTGCCAGAGAAAGGCTTTCAAGTCTATTCGATTAGTTTTGATACACAATTATTCTATGACAATTATTTTTTTAAATAGCCCATTTGAATTCATTTTCTTTTTGAACCACAGATAATTACTTATGATAATAATTTTGTTAAAATTTTATATGCACACATTTAATTTCAGTGTCCATGTCCCAGAAACACTTCATGAAAAAAATAGTAAGTATTCTGTGTCAGTTCATGTGACAAATATTATTCTTGAATTTTAGAAATTCGAATAAATTATTATTTTATGCTATAGCATAAGCACACAATCATCACACCAAACAAATATAATTTATTTATTCATTTTTTCATATAATATTTTTATTAATTCTTTGGGAAATTCACACATGCTAACAAAGTAATTTGATATTCACCTTTTCCATTTCTCCATCAATATCCCATGTGTTAACAAGTACTATGGCTTTGATTTGATTGTTGTGGACCTATCAGTGTTGATACCCTTAAATAAAAACTATTCTCTCTTTCAAAAGACACCTACCGGCAGTAGTTTTTCAGTTCGGAACAGGAAACTGCGAACCCTTTTCTATCTGTGCTGGAATGGTGACTGGTTTGGTCTTGTGCAAGAAACCATAGCTGCTGTAAATTCATGTGCATAGTAGTCCTGTCAAGTCCAGAATTATAATTTAATTGTAATTTATGTTTTCAAAAGATGATTCAAGTAGAAAGAAAAGTTTATTTCATCTTAATCATTATGTATACCTCTTAAATATCTAGGTTGGAAAATATAGTGCTTAATGATATGTTATGAAATATGTTATTAATTTTTATATAAACAAATGTTTGACTTCTTAAGGTAATGCTTTGCAATTATTGTTTCCATTATCAAATTAATTTCAGTAAGTTAAATCATTTTTCTCAGATTTATCTTCATGAATTATATTTTTCTTGTATTTGGGAAACATTAATATGACAGAGGTTGGATTCTATAATCTGTACCCTCATCAGTGGTTTTCTTTTTGTGTGTTTGTTTTTTTGGTTTGGTTTGATTTTTGAGACAGGACTTCTCTGTGTTGTTTTGGTACCTGTCTTGGAATTAGCTCTTGTAGACAAGTATGGCCTCAAACTCACAGAGATCTGCTTGCATCTGCCCCATGTGTGGGACTAAAGGGATGCCCCACCAATACCCAGTTATCACTAGTTTCTTGATAATACTACTTAAAGGAAATTTGCCTAGACACCAGAAAATCATGATAATCTATTTTCAGAGATAATCAAATTTTCCCACTTACATTGAAAAACTAACATGAAAAATATCATTTAATTTTTGTGAATTGCATAAAATTATTGGAAATTTGATGTTTTGTTATTTACATTTTTGAAAAATCTCATAAAATTGTAGGAGGAGGCCACTTGTTGGCTCCTGGCTACTTAGCACCTAAATAATCACACAGAAACTGTATTAATTAAATCACTTCTTGGACCATTAGTTTTAGTTTCTTTTTAGCTAACTCTAACATATTAATTTAACCCATCTCCATTAATCTGTGTATATCTATGTGGCAGTGGTTTATCAGCAACGTTTCATCATGTCTCACTCTGTCAGTGGCTCTGTGGCTTCTTCCTGACTCTGCCTTTCCTTCTCTTACCATTCAGTTTAGGTTTCCCTGCCTATCTAAGTTCTGTTCTGCTATAGATCCAAAGCAGTTTTTTTTTTTATTCATTAATGGTAATTACAGCAGACAGAGAGAAATCCCACTATGCCTTCCCTTTTCTGTTTAAATAAAAATGAAGGTTTTAACTTTAGCATAGTAAAATCACATATAACAAAAAAGTTATCAACCAAGAATTACAGTTACAATATTTATAACTACTTTACCTTTTATCATAACTAAGAAAAACTATAATAATAACAATTTTTCAACTTCAACAAAAACTCCAGAGGGATATAATATTACCTAAGTAAACGGGAACTGCATTGTAATCAACTTCCAAAACTCTAGATTTGACAGAAACATTTCACTGTCTGGACAATCACCCAAAGTTCTTCTGTACCATTGGGGCATCCAATCTTTAGCCCACAGGCCCATAGTATTCAGCAGATATTTCCACAAAGCAGAAAATTTCAGAGACAGTTCTGCCTGTATGGGCAGTATATCAGTCACTTTCTTTTGTGTCCTGCATAATGTTTTCCAGACTCTTTCATGAAGCTGGCCAGTTCATCAAGAAGTACAGGCAAGAGTAGTTTGTTGCCAAAATAGCTAGCCAACTCCCCAAGAAGCCTCTTCAATGCCCATCTTGCTCTTGAAGTAATTGGTACTGCCAGGAACACATGTGTCTCTGTCATGAAAAGTCTTAACTTTTTAAAACATTTTAAAGGTTATATTCTGTAGTCTTTGAAAGGTTTGAAGAATACCTATCTATCTGAAATACATCTCTGTACATCTAGAAAATATAATTAACATGACTACAAGCTTGACTATTATAGATGATTATCTATTAACCTATATTTCTTAATTATACATTACGTATTTATTTATTTATTAAAAATTTCCACCTCCTCCCATTTACTTCCCCCTCCACCCATGCTCCCTGCCCCTCCTTCTACAGTCCTAAGAGCAGTCAGGGTTCCCTGCCCTGTGTGAAGTCCAAGGTCCTCCCCGCTCCATCCAGGTCTAGGAAGGTAAGCACCCAAATACACTAGGCTCCCACAAAGCTAGTCCATGCAGTAGAATCAAAACCCAGTGC
The DNA here is from genome assembly GCF_000317375.1 of Microtus ochrogaster. Lineage (NCBI taxonomy): Eukaryota > Metazoa > Chordata > Mammalia > Rodentia > Cricetidae > Microtus > Microtus ochrogaster. Next base: position 10,969,804 of record NC_022030.1, read on the forward strand.
CATTGTCCTTGACTTCTCAGTCAGCCCCCTCATTGTCAGTCACATTCACAGAGTCCGGTTTGATCACATGCTCATTCAGTCCCAGTCCAGCTGGCCTTGGTGAGCTCCCATTACATCATTCTCACCTTCTCCATGGGTGGACACAACCCTCACGCTCCTGACTTCCTTGCTCATGTTCTCCCTCCTTCTGCTCTTCATTTCAACCTTGGGAGCTCAGTCCAGTGCTCCGATGTGGGTCTCTGACTCTATCTCCATCCATCACCGGATGAAGGTTCTATGGTGATATGCAAGATATTCATCAGTGTGGCTATAGGATAAGGCCAGTTCAGACACCCTCTCCTCTGCTACCGAAGGACAAGCAGGGGACATCTCCTTGGTCACCTGGAAACCCCTCTAGAGTCAAGTCTCTTGCTAACCCTAAAATGGCTCCCTTAATTAAGATGTCTACTCACTGCTCCCATATCCACCTTCCTCCATCTCAACCATCCCATTCCCCCAAGCTCTCCCCAATCATCTCCTTCTCCCTTCTCTCTCCCCAACTCCCCTTATCCCCACTTCACCCCACCCCCTTGCTCCCAACTTTTGCCTGGCAATCTTGTCTACTTCCAATATCTAGGAGGATAACTATATGTTTTTCTTTGGGTTCACCTTCTTATTTAGCTTCTCTAGGATCATGGATTATAGGTTCAATGTCCTTTATTTATGGCTAGAATCCCTTTTTGGTTGGGCCCTTCCCTTTTTCTTTTTTTTGGGTTTGGTTTTTTTCCTTGTTAAGTTTTTTTTTTTTTCCTTTCTTTTGCTTGCAAATTTCAGGTTTTCTTTTTTTTTAACCACTGAGTAAAACTCTAAAGTATATATGTTCCACACCTTCTTTATCCATTCTTCTATTGAGGGGCAACTAGGTTGTTCACAGATTCTGGCTATTACAAATAGTGCTGCTATGAACATAGTTGAACAAATGCTTTTGTAGTATGATTGGGTATCTCTTGGGTATATTTCCAAGAGTGGAATTGCTGGGTCCTGAGGTAGATTGACTCCCAGTTTCCTGAGAAACTTCTACACTGATTTCCAAAGTGATTGCACAAGTTTGCATTTCCACTAACAATGGATGAGTGTTCCTCTCCAGCATAGGCCATCATTGGTGTTTTTGATTTTAGCTATTCTGACAAGTATAAGATGGTATCTCAAAGTTGTTTTGATTTGCATTTCCCTGATCGCTATGGAGGTTGGCCATTTGAACTTATTCTGTTGAGAATTCTCTGTTAAATTTGGTACCCCATTTTTTAATTGGGTTAATTAGAGTTTTAATGTCTAGTTTCTTTAATTCTTTATATATTTTGGAGATCAGACCTTTGTCTGATGTAAGGTTGGTGAAGATCTTCTCCCATTAAGTTGGTTCCCTTTTTGTCTTAATGACAGTATCCTTTGTTTTACAGAAGCTTCTCAGTTTCAGGAGGTCCCATTTATTCATTGTTGCTCTTATTGTCTGTACTAATGGGGTTCTACATAGGAAGTTGTGTCCTGTGCCCATGTGTTGCAGACTACTTCCCACTTTCTCTTCTGTCAGGTTCAGTGTGGTTAGATTAATATTGAGGTCATTAGTCCATTGGACTTGAGTTTTGTGTATGGTGATAGATATGGATCTATTTTCATTCTTCTACAGGTTGACATCCAGTTATGCCAGCACCATTTGTTAAAGATGCTTTCTTTCTTCCATTGTATAATTTTAGCTCATTTATTGAAAATCAGGTGTTCATAGGTTTGTGGATTAATATCTGGGTCTTCAATTCAATTCCATTGGTTAACATCTCTGTTTTTGTGCTAATATCATTTTTAAATGAACCGCACAATCACAGTATCTTAATCAAGAGCAAAAATATAATATAACAAAATTGGCCTTAAATTTGTATGAATAAGCCAGGATTTATACTCATGCAAATCTCAATATCATATCCCCCCTTTAAATGTAAACAAACCGTTATAGACAATATTTGGGAATATGGGCATAGTTCTATCCAAACCTCTTCCTGCTGTTTATTGAGTGAAATAATTATTTGAGGGCTATTCAAAGAAACCTTTCAGTGGGACTTGGGTCCATAAAACCACTTTAGTCTGGAAGGATTCCACAGGTTCTTGTCTTCTGTGGGAACAAAAGTAGAACCTCTTTTCCAAAGCAACATAGCCTTATACCCATATTTTGAAATCAAGATACCTTTAAGATATACATGTTGGTTTAGATTATCAGTCCATACAATGAAATCTCTCTCTGTACTTAGCTCCTTCACAGTCAAAAAAAAATAAATAAAAAACATAATAATATACAAAATCCATAATTATTTTTCTTTATTCATTTAATCTGTGATTGTACTCTATTTCTTTAAGGACTTTAATTTTTTAAAAACCATTTACTTCTTTCTATATATTTCTATACTTTTTCTTCTCTCTCCCAAGCCTACATACATTTATCCAATAGTGTGATCCATTTAGTGGTCTTTTATGTCTGAATCTGGCTCATTGTGAATCTTTGATTCTTTAGTGTCCAGAAGCACTTCTTAAAATGCTAAGTACTTCTTAAAAACTTAAGCTGCAGCACTACTATGGTATATATGGTACTTTCTGCTTGATAAGCACAGTCCAGCATGGTAAGCTGTTTGCTGCCTCTGAGAACCATGGCCATAGCCCTATTCTCAGGCACAAAGACAGCCCATGCCACCAGTAAGCAAGCAACAGCAGTCTGTTCACAAATCCCACTCAAATGTTGTGTAGCCAAACCTCCTGCTTGAAAGAGTCAGAGTTTTCGCTGGCAACACAGCCCAGAAACTCTTAATTCTGGGAAGGATATTATAAGATACTTTACACAAAGGTCACAAGCCATTCAGGCTATACAAGAACACAAAGCAACTAGCAAACTTTTAAAGGTTAACAGAGAAACCAATATGTGTTAAACAGTGGCCTTCCTGTTTACAAAAATATGTATTCATTATTAGATTACAAAATTTCAATGTATACACATTCCTGAGAATGTCTTTACTACAAAAGGAAAGGAAGAGAGGATAGCTCATTAAATACTACTCTTTGTTCCAAGGTAATCTCATTTGGGACAGACACATTATTCCACAAACATCTTTTATGCTTTCATTTTTTTATCTTCTATAATTTTATGTTTTTTAAATGTTATTTATTATCTTATACTTAAAAACTATGCTTCTTTAAAATTTTTAGTGTGATAAATATAACATGTATATAAGTCATTGCAAAATACATGTCATATTCACTAGTTTTTCAAATGACTTGGTGCTATGTTATTATTCAACTGATGACAAATTGTGCAAGAAGGAACATGAAGTTGTGAGAGTAGGAAGATTAGAAGTATCTCAGAGGATCTGGGGAACTGGAAAATACGATAAACATATATTGTATGAAAAAATTTAAAGAAAAATTAGGACACTATGAGAAAACAAAAGACTTCATCATTATGTATTTCCAAAGAGACATTTACTTAATTGTATTATTAGCAAATAAATGATTGCTTATTATTGCTAAATGTGTGTTTGTTTCAAACAAAAATTTAGAAAGAATTTGAAGAAAAGATGTAAAAATACTAATTACACACACATTAGATTTATAAAAATAATGTTATTATAAACTTGAAATTTATCATTTTGTTTTTGATTTATTTATGGCCAAAATTTTCATTAGAATTTAATTCTATAATAAATATTTAAATATTATAAGTTATGAGTATGTTCTTTTGAGATTAATTAGCAAAAAATGTAAATAATGCATTATGACTAAAAATAAATTAAAAAATAGAAGGAAAGAAACAAATTTGTATCTTATATTATGATCTTATAGTGTCTATTTAAATATTGATAATACAAATTAAAATAATAACTGCTATTTGTACATTTATGTACAGAGTCAGATACTCTGGTATAAAGTTTATTTATAGATAACATTGTATTTAAATTTTAGAATACTAGTAGCTCTGTCAGTAGACTGAATCATAGAAATCAGGTGGAGAACTGCTAAATTCCTGATCTTCCACATAAAATATTATGGCAGATTTAGTGTGCCTGGAGATCAAGCCAATGGGATTGGCACTTAAGTCTCAGGTTTTGATGTTATTAACTTACTAGTTGTTCATTTGACTGGGCGTTGTTCCCTCTTATATTCTATTATACCTCACCTTTAAAGTGGGAATGCTAATCTATGGTTTGCCATCACATTATTTTAAAATCACAGAGATTTCTTGAATTAATAATACAAATTTGAAAAGAAATTTGCTTTAGTATGAATCATAAAATATTTCTTGCCCATATGTAGTTTAAATATTTAGAAAACATTTTGGGCTTAGTTGATATTCTAATAATTAAAATCTTTATGAAGATTTTGTGATGGAATAAATGTATTTTAAAGCCAAAAGGATCCTGGATTTTACTTGAATAAGAATAGAGTGCTACTAATTCAATGTTTTGTTCCCTCCATGATATAGATGTTGAAATCTTAATTTATCATTCAAGGTGATAAATTTAGGATGGAGGTCTATTGTAATGTAATGAAATCATATAAGCAGAGGCTTATGGTGTAATGTGACTGACTCATAAAAGGAATTAGTTCAAAGACTCTTTACTTTTCTCTTTTGTGAAGATTCAAAACAAGATGTATCCCTGAAATCTAGCTAATGGGCTCTCATTAGACACTGTGTGCCAGATTGCTTACCTAAAAAAGAAAAAAAAAGTGTTTTATTTATGTTGCTTAGATTATTGTGCTTCATTGTAACAGCACAAACAGACTAAAATGGAATCCTATGAGCTATTTCATTACTTTTTGTTTTTCAGTTTCATGGATAAGAATAACAAAAATGAGCAAGTAATATCTTGGTCAGAAAAAAAAAGAAAGAAAAGAAAAGAAAATACCTGTCAACTTGTGATTGGTGTATGTTGACAGTTTGACTCAAAGACCAAAAGGGGGAGATTTACATAGACTGATTAAAGGAAGGCTAAACACAGGTTACTCTAGGGAGACATAGCATATAGAAATAAACACTATCAATAATAAAACCTAGCCAATGTTTAAATGGTAATTCATAATTAACCATAAGTACTAGAAATAATTTATTAGTAATATTTTTATTGAAACTTTGTAGACAAAGTTTCTATCCTACCTTGAACCCAGCCTCCAAGTTTCTATCCTACCTGGTCCCCAGTCTCAAAGAAACACATAGAGGCTTATGACAATTATAAACTGTTTGGCCTATTAGCTCAGGCTTATAATTAACTAGCTCTTGCATTTTAAATTAGCTCATAATTCTTATCTATGTTTAGCCACGTGGCTTGGTATCTTTTCTTAGTGCAACATTTTCAACTTGCTTCCTCTGAATCTGGGTGGTGACTGCACACTAAACCATTCCTCTTCTCAGAATTCTAGTCTTGTCACTGCAACTACACTTTCTGCCTGGCTATTGACTGATGCTATTTTGTTAAACCAATAGAAGTGATAAAACTTCACAGGGTACAAGAGCATTATTCCACAGCAAAACTGTAAAGATTAAAAGAACCTTATGCATATGATAACCATTAATCCTTTTCTTAAAGATTTGGACTGTTTTTTATTTATGTTATTCTTCCTTTCTTCGGCTTATGTGTAAAGCCGATATACTTTAAGCTTGTTTTTACTTAGAGTGGGAAGCTGTGAGTGGTTACCTCCACATGATCTTCTAGTAAACAAAGCTTGAGGCAAAATTTTATGAGGCTGTTATGGAAAATACTTCCTTTCCTTTATGGAGAAAAATAATAAACGTTTATGTTGTTCATGGGAACCATATATATGGTAAAAATCCATCTTTCAATATTGAGATAAGAAGAAAATAAACATGCCAGAAGGAAGAGAGAGAAAGAAGTTAATCTTTCATTACATTATTAGTGTCACTATTAGCTTTAGTATTAATAACATCAGTTTTTCCTCTTAAATACCACAAATTATTATTGGTTAAGATGAGTTGATGCACAAACTTGTAAACACTGCAATGTAAACATATATTGGAAATCTCTGTATGATAAAAATATAAATGTTTTGTTCTTTTCATCTTAAAATACTATGCTTAACTTAACATGATCTTTATTCTAACTTCATGCTTATACTGTACCAAAAATAAAAGAAAAAAAGCATTCTCTGTTATAATAAGAAAACTGAATTATTATTAGGGTATTTTGTCTTAGAGAACTTTCAGTTTCTCAGCTATAATCTCTCCATAAATATTGGCATGATTTATAGACATGATAAATATAATTGTATAATGTAACAGTTTCTAGAAAAAAATAAGAATCATAATATTTGTCTCTTATTTAAATGTTGATGTATGAAAATAAATTTGAGGAAATTGGACTTACTGAAAATTCTAAATTCTTACATTCATTTATCTAATATGGAGAGATTATGATTTGTAAACCTTTCCTCTAATTAAATAAAATTACTATTTATTTATCCATCTACTTTATAGATTTCTATCTATATAAAATGACTTTATTTTTTTTCCATTTTTTTTATTGAGAAAAAAATTTCCGCCTCCTCCCAGCCTCCCACTCCTCCCACCCTCCTCCCACTCCTCTCCCCCTCCCTCTCAAGTCTGAAGAGCAGTCAGGGTTCCCTGCCCTGTGGAAAGTCCAAAGTCCTCCCCTCTCCATGCTGGTCTAGGAAGGTGAACATCTAAACTGGCTAGGCCCCCACAAAGCCAGAACAAGAAGTAGGATCAAAACCCAGTGCCATTGTCCTTGGCTTCCCAGCAACCCTCATTGTCTGCCATATTCAGAGAGTCCGGGTTTATCCCCTGCTTTTTCAGTCACAATCCAGCTGGCCTTGGTGAGCTCCCAATAGATCAGCCTCACTGTCTCCGTGGGTGGGTGCACCCCTTGCGGTCCTGACTTCCTTGCTCATCTTCTCCCTCCTTCTGTTCCTCATTGGGACTTTGGGAGCTCAGTCCAGTGTTCCAGTGTGGGTCTCTGTCTCTATCTCCATCCATCGCCAGATGAAGGTTCTATGGTGATATGCAAAATATTCATCAAATGGCTATAGGATAGGATCTTTTCAGGTTCCCTATCCTCAGCTGCCCTAGGAACCAACTGGGGACCTCGCGTTGGGCACCTGGAAGCCCCTCTAGGTCCAAGTCTCTTCCCAACCCTAAGATGGCTCCCGTAATTAAGATATGTGCTACCCTGCTCCCCTATCCAACCTTCCTGTATCCCAATCATCCCGTTGCCCCAAGTTCTCCCCATCCAACCCTTCTCACTTTTTTCTCCCCATCTCCCCTTACCCCCCTCCCACCCCACCCTTAAGATCCCGATTTTTTGCCTGGCAATCTTGTCTACTTTCCCTACCCAGGAGGATAGCTCTATGTTTTTCTTTGGGTTCACCTTCTTATTTAGCTTCTTTAGGATATCAAAATATAGACTCACTGACCTTTATTTGTGACTAGAAACCAATTATGAGTGAGTACATCCCATGTTCATCTTTTTGGGTCTGGGTTACCTCACTCAGGATAGTGTTTTCTATTTCCATCCATTTGCATGCAAAATTTGAGAAGTCATTGTTTTTTACCGCTGAGTAGTACTCTAATGTGTATATATTCCACACTTTCTTCATCCATTCTTCCATTGAAGGACATCTAGGTTGTTTCCAGGTTCTGGCTATTACAAATAATGCTGCTATGAACATAGTTGAACAAATGCCCTTGTCATATGATCGGGCATCTCTTGGGTATATTACCAAGAGTGGTATTGCTGGGTCCAGGGGTAAGTTGATCCCGAATTTCTGAGAAACTGAAACACTGCTTTCAAAGTGGTTGCACAAGTTTGCATTCCCACCAGCAATGGATGAGGGAACCCCTTCCTCCACACACACCTCTCCAGCAGAGGCTATCATTGGTGTTTTTGATTTTAGCCAATCTGACAGGTGTAAGATGATATCTCAAAGTTGTTTTGATTTGCATTTCTACCTAGAGAAAGCACATATGTATCAAATATAAGTTATACAAAAACTCAAAGCATATTATTTAGAATATTATACTGAATTTAATGTGTCTTACTCATTTTAAAATTCACATTAATCAACGCCATTATTTATTTTTGGCTAAAGTAAAGAGAATGGACAAATAAATGGCTGAAGCAGACTGTATGAGACATAATAGTGTTTGATAAAGAAAAATGAACTAATTTTTCCAACAATTATACACCACAACAGTCTAAACTGAATGACAATTATAAAGCAAATGAAATACAACTCTGGACAACTTCAGTTCAGGTTCTAGGAAAAGTGAGTAATATGTTCCAGGAAGTTAATGGAGCATTCACTGACTTGGGAAAGTTTAGCAAGCAGAAATGATCCACTCATTTAGCATCCAGACCACTTTGAAGTGGCACTTGTGGATAAATAGAATCAACCATCCATGGGGCTCAAATAAGATTTAATATTGACTTTAGTAATACACTATCAAAAACCATCCAGGTGAATCATGGCCTATTACTTCTCATAAAAAGGGAAACTTGAAAAATATTAATAGAAGAAGTTGGCAAAGCAAAGAACTCAATTGGATCTTACACACTTGAAGACTTTCAATATGACAGAAAAATAAAACAGTATTTTTAAAGTATGACCATTTACCTGTACTATTTACCCGAGTCACTGAGATAATGAACACTAAACCCAACACTCACAATTTTATAAAAGATTTATATGTGAAGTCATCCAACTGCCCTTTTCCACCTTGAACTACCTAATACATGAATTGAACATGATTATAAACTATCTTAAAAATAATTTATAGTGAAAAAAAACTTAGCAAGAATTATTTAGTATACTTGGAATCTCATATTGAGATAACTTTCATGTTTGCCTTACATTCATATACACATACACACTCCTTTAAGAATAATGATAATCTTTCTTGCATATATTTTAAATCATGAATTCAATATACTGCATTAATCTTTCTTTGATTCACTGTTTTCTAAGAATAAATTCATTATCTCACCTTGTTATATGGTAATAAAAACATAGTTTTTATGGCTAACACATTGGGCTCTAAAAACAAAATGAATTTTAAAAAAGAAAACAAACTATCTTTTTCCTTATACATAACAACCCAAGTTCCCACTCTCTCCCCTCATCCCATTTTCTCCAATTAACCCCCACCCCTTTCCCATTCACTCCACAAAGATCTTCTGAAACTGAGAGGCTTCTGTAAAGCAAAGGACACAGTCAATAAGACAAAAAGGCAACCTATTGAATGGGAAAAGATCTTTCCAACTCCACATCAGGCAAAGGACTGTTCTCCAAAACATGCAAGGAGCTCGAGAAATTAGACATCAAAATTCCAAATAATACAATTTAAAAATGGGATAAAAAACTAAACAGAGAATTCTCAATAGAAGAATCTCAAATAGATGAAAGACGTTAATGAAATTTAATCATTTTCAGAGTATCAATCTTTCAAATTAGGTCCAAAAACATATTAAGTACATTAAAATGTTCAATGAATAAAATAATTAAGTGAAATGAATAACTGATAACTTCAAATAAAAAAAGATGAGAGATAAACTTGATGGTTCAGTGGGAGATTTTTTAAAAATCATATTATTGTGTTGAATTTTGGCAAGTAATTTTGTACATTAAATGAAGTGATGTCATATTTCTTTCTTAATTCTGTTAAAAACATTATATTGACTAATTTTTTATATATTGGACATCTTTGCAATTGAGGAATACTATTAGTCCTTGATTATATTTTTTCATTATTTTATTGAGAAAGTTATAATAATATTCATTAAAGATATTGGTATATATAAAAAATGTTCAATATCCTTAGCCATCAAGGAAATGCAAATCAAAGCAACTCCAAGATACCATTTTACACCCATCAGAATGGCTAAGATTAAAAACACCAATGTTAGCTTATGCTGGAGAGGATGTGGAGTAAGGGGAACACTCATCTATTGCTGGTGGAAATGCAAACTTGCACAACTACTTTGGATTCAGTATGGCAGTTTCTCAGAAAGTTGAGAATCAACCTACCTCATGAACCGGCAACCACTTTTGGGCATATATTCAAAGGTTGCTCAATCACACTACTAGAACATTTGTTCAACTATGTTCATAGCAGCATTATCTGTAATAGTAAGAACCTAGAAACAACCTAGATGTCCCTCAACCAAAGAATGAATAAAGAAAATGTGGCACATTTACACATTAGATTACTACTCAGTGGGGGAAAAAAAAGACACCTTGAAATTTGCATGCAAATCTATGGAACTAGAAAAAAACATCTTGGGTGAGGTAATCCAGACCTAAAAAGAAAAATATGGTATGTACTCACACAGAAGCAGATAGTAGCTATGAACAAAGAATATTGTGCATATATTTCATGATCATAGAGTTGGTAACAAGGTGAACCCGAGGAAAAACATATATAGATTCACCTGGAAAGTCAAAATAGAAAACATTGCCTGACAAAATAGAGAGCATGGGTGTAGGAGGAGAAGGGAGGGCAGAAGGGGAAGATGAGGAGAGAAAGGGAGAGGGAGGAGAACTTGAGGGATTGGGATAGTAGAGATTGAGGAAGGACAAAAATGAGAGTAAGGAAAGAAATATCTTGATTGAGGAAGCCACTATGGTGCCAGCAAGAAACCTGGCTCTAGAGAAATTCCCAGGACTCAACAAGAATGACCCCAGCTGAGTCCCTAAGTAATAGAGGGCAACTGGCCTTGCCCTCTAGTTAACTGATGAATATCTTAAATATTACCAAAGAACTTATATCCAGAGACAGAGAGCAAAGCAAACGTTTATAAATATTTAGTCATTTGTCATCAAATGATTTAATTTTAAAGATGCAAGTAATATAAAATTCTATTTTGTCATAAATGCCAACAATCATTTAAAGTTTTCTGAATCAAAAGGAATACGTTGTGTGTGTGTGCCTGCATTTGATAATAATATAGTGTTCTTTCTTGGTATTCCTCATCAAGAGATCAGAATCTAGAGCTAAATTAACCTGACAGCTAGGTTTGAGGACTTGTTCTGAAACCAGGTGCACTTTTTATCTTCCTTTATTGATTTTCGATCTTTTGTATAATTTTAGAACTCTACCACAGCTACAGGCGTGAAATATTAGAGGAATGAAGCCATGGCTTATGTTCTTCTGACTCGGCATATAACTCTGGGTTAGAAAACCTGCCTCAAGTTAGCTGGCTCTCATTTCCTTGGCACACACTTTGTTTCCCCAGTTAGTGAACATTGCCACAAGTTTTTGCTGCTACACCCAAACCGAATCCCAGAATTCCATTCATTAAGATGTTTTATGATGACTTGAAATCTATTTCAATTTCCACCTGTGTTTCCCTATAATTCTTTTGTCACACAATCCAGAAATAATAGAGCAATCCATCTGTAACTCCTGGCTTTGTCAAACACATCTCACAATTGTGTTTGCAAAATGACTCACTGATACTTTTTCCTTCATTTCTTTAGGTAAACAAAATAAACAGAATGAACTCACATTATATGATTGCTTCTTGTACAAAACTACTTGAAAATGTAAACATTTATTCATAGTTCTCTATACTTTGAATATAGATTCAGTGTCATAAAAATAACTCATTTTGTTTCATGCAGCTGAGATAAAAATAAGAAAATTATTCTTTTAAGTTTATGCCCTATGTGATGGGAGAAAATGGAAACAAAAGAAAGCAATTTAAGATCATGTCAGC
>NC_022030.1:10983142-10985059 GCF_000317375.1 Microtus ochrogaster
ATTTAAAATACTTTTCTCTCAGAAAAGGGAGAAGCTACATGAAATACAAATGTGAATTAAGATTGAAGATACATATTTAAACTGCTCAGGAAAGACCTTATAATAAAATACTTGACCATGCTATGTATAACTGGAGAGTACACTTACATTTCCTGGACTTCTTAACCCAAATAATTAAACAAAATTATATTAATTAAACATTATTTGGCCAATAGTTCTGACATATTGTTAGCAATCTTTTACATCTTAAATTAATCCACTTCTATTAATCTGTGTATTGCCATGAGACTTTGGCTTACCAGTAAGGTTCTGGCTTCCTTCTTCTTTGGCAGCTACATGGGGTCTCTCCAAGTCCTCCTTCTTTCCCCATTTATCTCTGCCTAGATTTTTTATTTTGCTATATTCTGTCCTGCCATAGGACAAAGCATCTTCTTTATTAACCAATGGCAATAAAACATATTCACAACATACAAAGTGGAATCCCACATTGTCTCCCTTTTTCAGTCTAAATAAAAAGGAAGGTTTTAACTTTAACATAAAACAAATTTTATATTTAAAAAAAGGTATCAAGCAAGAACTAAACTTAGAAAAGTCTATTTGTGTCCATATCTAGTTTTTAGGAGATTTGTGGTGGATATGTGTTGCCTTTAGGAAAATCTCCTCCTTATAGGTATGGAAACTAGGAGTTCCCAGGAAAAAATATGTTTCTGGTTATTTTGTCCTGAGACTTAGAAATTAGTGTGTGCTGGGGGTATTTGAATGACATCATAAGTATTCTGTTCTAGCAGGATGTGCTTACTTAGTCCCCTCAAAAATAGGGCAGAGTGAGGAGAGATCACATAACAATGAATATCGTTGTTACAGCCCTGATCATTATGTTTTATGGGTGGGATATGAAATACTTTGGAACTTTGGACTAAGAAGTTGATTGAACACTCTATGCAGTATTTAAGGTGCCATCCTAGGAAAACTCACGGAAGAGATAGTGCAGGCAGCTAGGGGAACTATCAGGCCTAATTCAAGATGTTTCAGAGAGAACACTATTAATAATTCAACTACAGACCTTTCCTAATTTTGAGGCAAGGAATGTAACTGATTTCTGCCTATATCCTGAGATTCTTCCTAAGGGTAAATCAATGTGTAGTGGATGAATTTTCTTGAAAAAGGACATTTCAAGTCATTGTAATACTACCTTTGCTTTGTGACTATTAACAAATTACTTTTTTTCAGGTTTACAATGAAACAGCATGTGGGGCAAAAAAAGAAATACAAAATATATAGTTAGGGAAGAAAAAGAGTACCAAGTAATTTAATGTTGGAACTTTTGCTTGTGCTGAGAGAGATAATAAAATTAAGGAAACCCCCACCCCCCCAAAAAAGAAAAGTCTATTTGTATCTTAAAAGTTTCATATCTAATTTCTTTTATCATAACTAAGGAAAAGTATAGCTATTGATCTTCAATACCATCAAACTGCCAGAAGAATATAATATTACATAAGTAAACAGGCCATGCATTGTAAGCAACTTCCAAAACACTAGAATTGACAGAGATATCTCATTGTCTGAACAGTCACCCAAAGTTCTTCTGTAACATTTGGGAATCCATATTTAACCTACAGGCCCATAGTATCTTATAGATTTTTCCATAAAGCAGAAAATTTGAAATGCTTTCTCACCTATATAGACAGTTTTTCAATTTCTTTATTCTTTGTTCTGCAGAATGTCTGGCACACTTTCTCATGAAGCAGTAACCCTGAAGGACAGTTTTAACCCTCTCTTGACAAGTTCAGTAGTCAATTTTCTCTGTTTGTGCATGACCAACTTATAGAGAATACCATCAAGCATTTCAGGCAAGGCTAGCAAAAACCTATAAGGAGCCTCTTCAATGCCTGTCAGCCTCTTGAAGTAGATTGGTGC
>NC_022030.1:10986254-11018445 GCF_000317375.1 Microtus ochrogaster
TTTTTTTTTCTGAATCTGTCTTTACTGTGTGTGTATCTATAATTCCTTTCTGACCAGGAGGGCTTTTTTAAAAAATGCTAAGCAGGCATGGCTAGGACTAATGCTGCCTCTTTTTCTGTTTATTCCGCCATGCGGTATGTTAACCATCTCTGTAGGTTATGTTTGCTGTCTTAGCTCCAGAGATGCAGTGGGTCTATGTTGCCATTAACCAACTAATAGCACACTCTACAAACCCCAATCAAATGTCTTGTGACAGGACCTGCCAAAAGAGCCAGAGAGTCATCTGTAGCACCAACACAAACCAGGAAGCTGTCTCTGGAAAGAGCATTACATTTTTTTTTGCTGCTAACGCTGAGTCAGATAGCTTTCTCTTACTCTTAAATGAGCTAAGCCTCTGTTTGTTGGAAAAGCCTTCCTGGAAAAAAATGCAATTACCAAGATGCTGCACTTGACTCCCATTTTTTTGTGGATCTAGAAGCCTTCTTTTTTAAGCTTTTTTAGAGTCTTATGTTGATCCATGCCAAAAGGTGGGTGCCATTTGTAAGCAAAGACTATTTATTTTCCATCTTCCCAGACCCAAATAAACACACAGAAACTCTATTAATTACAACACTGTTTAGCCAATGGTTCAGGTATATTCCTAGATAGCTCCTACATTTTAAATTAACCCATTTCTATAATTCTGTGTATTGCTACGAGGCTGTGGCTTATCAGTAAGCTTCTGACATCTTTCTCCTTCTGCAGCTACATGGCATCTCTCTGTCTCCTTATTTTCTCCTCTGTCTCCATTTAGATTTTCCACCTTGCTATACTCTGTACTGTCATAGGCCAAAGTAGTTTCTTTATTAACCAATGACAATAAAACATACAAACAGCATACAGAGTGAAACTCCACATTAGATATGTCTATTTTATATAATTTTTCCCTAGAAGTACATTTTCTCTGAATAGTATGTTATTAAAGTTTCTTATCTATTGCCATTATAACCCAAAAGTTTAACAGAAATATTTAATTGGACTTACGTTTCCAGTGGGATGGAGTGTATGATGCTAGTATAAAGGCATGACTGCAGGAATATTTGAGAGCTCAACCTAAACCTTCAAGCAAGAGACAATAAGATCTCTCTGGGAAGCAGAGGGTCAGTGGGTGGGGCCTTTTGTAACCTCAATACTGGCCTCAGTGACCTACTTTCTTCAAAAATGCTATACTTTTTGATCTTTCCACTAACTGTGGACTAAGCACTCAAATAAATGAACAGTCAGAGATATTCTCATCTAAATCCCCACGTGTGCCATATTTGTTTCTGCTAAATGACCTACATTGTTTCTTTATGAATTTAAATTTAAAAAATAAGGATATTCAAACTTTAATCTTTGCAAACTAGACTGTAAAAATGAGATGAATATTCACCACAGTATGCATAAATAAGTTGCAAAGCATGTAGCTAATGAGTGCTTTATCATACTGTAATCTTTCATCAAAAAAATGCCACAATTTTACAATATGACTTTCAGCAAGTTTTTGTATAGATGAGAAATCATCAGTTAAACAAACAAACAGATAGAAATGCAAAGTTTCAGAGGGGATGTGTGAAGGAATCTTGAGACTTTTCCTTATTGATGAATAACAACTTTTTTCTTTTTCATTTTCTTTCAAAATTTATATTCCATACTAAGAATAATTTCTGTACACAAATAGCACCATGCCTTTAAATAACCACTGAAATTAGTCCTTCTTTTTGACTCTCAAAATGAATGCCTAGCAATTTTTCTTAGTTATGATTTCCCAAGTTTATACTTATGTTGGTTAGTAATTACTTGTTGTTCCAATTCTGTTTTCTTTTACATCTTCCTTATCTATTTCTCTACTTTAGTTATCCTGATACTACTCAGATTCATCATCTCTCTGACCTTCTTATTGACAGCTATTATCAATTGACCAATATTGCAATTTAAAGCCTAACTTTAAAATTTGTACAAGTTTGACATTATTTTTTCCTATCCTGACATTTCTAAGTACAATGTTCTTGCTTTTTGTCACCTTGATAACAGAGTACAGAAATATCTATCCAATTATAGCCCAGCATCTTCCTACCTATTGATTAAAATTTATTAACTGCACTATTAATATGTTTCATTTCCATAACTGACCTACTGGCACTGAGAAATAAGTATTGATTCCAAATTACCCCAAAAGGGATAGTTGTCACTTCATTTAGGATTAATGTGCTCAAAAAACATAATTACTACACTCCAGCAAACTCATTTTCTTCCATATTCTTTTCTGATGCACTTTGCTTACTCATAGTAGTATGCAATTTCTTTCCAGTGTGCATTGATTCCATTATATGAGTTTTTCATATGCTATTCTAAATGTTGGAAATGTCTTAAACTATCTAAATGCTTACCATGTTACCACTCACAAGATGCAATGCATTTTATACCTACTCCTTTCCAAAACACTTTCATTTTCATTCTTCACTTGTATTCAGTCTTACTTTGCTGTTTTCATCAATATCAGTTACTCTAACGAATGTTTTTAAGTCCAATGAAGTAAAAAAAAAAACCTACTAGCAATCCAATTATTATCTCTCAGTGACTGGAGGGCTTTATCAGGTTGTTCTTGCTTGTGTTTTTATGTGAGATTGCTATCAGTTGATTTCTGTGGCTAGCTTGCTATTAAGGCTTGGCTAGAATAGTATGGTTCAGTTTCAATCACAGAAGAAACAGGAATACCTCTGTTGCTTTCAGAGTGAGATTTATACACAGAGCTGCTTTTGATTTTCATGATATAACATGTAATCATGGTAGATTACTAGCAGCAAATCTAATCCATAATCATTCATGTCCTCATCTCAGGGCCACCTCTATTTCTCCTCCATTTAACATTTGTTAGAAGTGAAACAGTGACTTCAGTTGATTCTCTGGTAAAATGACAAAGTTCCATCTTTCAAAGGATGTTAAAACATGGAGACAGGTTTTGAAAAACATCCAAGCATTATTTTGAATGTCTATTTTTCTCATGATGTTCATATTGAAGGAGGGTTCTCATTTGCTTCTTTGGATCCTATGTCTCTTCCCTAGTTTGTGAAGGTGATTTCCATCTGTTTGTGATTGTTCATGGTTTGAGTGATGCATAAATGTTGTTGCTCTTTCTCAGAGATATAAAATATCCACTTAAGCCACTTTAAAATAAATAAAAAGAGAAAATGTTTTCATTTATTTAGCATTTGCTTAGGATATTCAACAACAAACCTCCCAAATACAAGCATTATAAACAGAATTTTATTAAGAAGAGTGACAACCTTTTGTTTGTTACAAATGCACATTGGAATGCTTTGATTTCTGGTTAACCTATTAGGGATGTATGTTACCAGTGAAATTATGTCAAAAAATAAAGTATTTGCCATTATTTATTATATTTTTCCTTTTATCAAAAAATTGTTCTCCTATATTATATCCTTGTTACAGTTTCTCCTCTCTCTATGTCTACCAAGTCCTCCCCACCTCTCCTTCCATCGAGATTTATCCAAATATTTCTGTCTTTCATTAGAAAACAAATAGATTTTTAAGGGATAATAAAATACAATATAAGATAAATCAAAAATTAATACATCAAAATAGGGCACAACAAACAAACAGGCATAAAAGAAACCAAGAAAAGGTACAAAAAATATATAGAGACTTGGGTATACAATTGTTCATATACTCAGTATTTCATACACTAAACTAGAAGTAATAATATATTTATTCATTTTGTTAGCTGGCTACTACTGGGCATGGAACCCTTAAGAATAGTTGCTTCCTCCATAAGAATTTCCTTGAAGGAAATAAAGTTTTCATTTTACTATAGGAGATAGTTTCTGAATTAGGGATGGAGGCATGTGACTGCTTCTCTTAACTGCAGGATCTCATCTGGTACAGACTCCTTCAAGCCCTGGGCCTGCTTCCAATGTCTCTGGGAGTTTATATATGTTAATTCTGTTGATTTAAAGGGTTTTGTTTCCTTGATGTCCTGCATTCCCTCTGAGTGTAAAAATTTTCTACATGGAGTTCTCTGAGACCTCACAGGAAGGATTTGATGGAGATATAACATTTAGGACTGAATTTTCTGAGCTTTCTTACTCTCTACATAATGTCCAGTTGTGGGTCTTTGTTTCTGTTTCCATCTTATACAGAAGGATGCTTTTCTGATGAAGCCTGAGCAAGACACTGATCTATGAGAATGGATCATAAGAAATCTTTTATTTCTATATTTTATTTAATTTTTTAGATATTTTATTCATTTTCAT
Source organism: Microtus ochrogaster (assembly GCF_000317375.1). NCBI lineage: Eukaryota > Metazoa > Chordata > Mammalia > Rodentia > Cricetidae > Microtus > Microtus ochrogaster. The sequence continues at coordinate 10,990,547 of NC_022030.1, forward strand.
ACCACACTTAGTACCCCAACCCAGCTCTTCTCTTGCCCCCTCATACCCAAAAGACCCCTCCCCCCCCTTCCGTCCACTCTTCAGAAAGGTTAAGTCCTCTCATCAGGAGTCAACAAAGCCTGGCACTTTAAGGTGGGGAAGGACCAAGGCCCTCCCCCCCATATCAAGGCTGAGCAAGGCATCTCACCATAGGGAATAGGCTCCAAAAAGCCAGTTCATTTACCAGGGATAGATCCCGGTCTCACTGCCAGGAACCTCACAACCAGCTACATGAGTGTCACCCACATGCAGAGGGCCTTATTCCGAGCCATGTTGATTCCCTACTAGCCATAGATTTAGCTGCCTCTCTCAATATTCTCATGTTTATCCTCTTCTCCCCTCCTCCTCTTGATCCTCCCATTCCAGTCCCTCACTCCTGGAGCTATCTACTCTATGTCACATTCCTGGGGAATTCTATCTGGTCCTCCACCTTCCGGTTTTTTAGTCTATCCTCTGTCATTCTATGGATTAATAGTTAGATTCTCATTTACCAAACAGCTGACATTCACATGTGGGCAAATACAAACCATATTTGTCTTTCTGGGTCTGTGTTTCCTCACTAAGGAATTTTTTTTGTTTGTTTTTTATTTTCACCCATTTACCAGTGAATTTTTTTAATGGATGAACAATATTTCACTGTATATATATACCATTTTTCTTTATTTATTCTTTTATCAAAGAACACCTAGGTTGTTTCCAATTTCTGTCAATTATGAATAGGGCAGCAATGAACATGGTTGAACAAGAGGCTCTGTGGTTGGATGAACTGTCCTTTGGGTATATGGTCAAGAATGGAATAGCAGGATCTTAAAGTAGATTAATTTCCATGTTCTTGAGAAAATACCACACTAATTTTCATAGTGACTATGCAAGTTTGCAGTCCCACCAGCAACTGATGAGCTATTCTATTTAATTCATATCCTCTCCAGCATGAACTGTAATTTCTATAATTAATCTTAGCCATTCTCATAGACACAAATTGAAATCTCAAAGTAGTTTTCATTTGCATTTTCCCGATGACCAAAAACATTGAACATTTCTTTTTGTGCTTCTCAGACATTTGAATTTCTTCTATTGAGTTCTCTATTTAGACTATGTCTTATTTTCCCTTGAATTGTTTTATTGATATACAGATTTTTGAGCTATTTATAAGCATTTTTGACATTAGTCTTCTGTTGGATACATAGTAAAAATCACTTTCCATTCTGTAGGCTTCTGCTTTTTCTGAATGACTGTATCCTTTGTTGTGTAGAATATTCCCATTTTCATGAGGCGTCATTTAATAACTATTGGTATTTCTTCTTGTACTAGCAATCGTCTGCTAAGAAAATTCTTTCCTGTGTCAATGAGTTCAGGGATATTCCCTAGTTTCTAGTCTAACGGGTTTAGTGTATCTGGTTTCATGTTGAAGTTTGAATCCATGTGGAGCTGTTTTGTGCAGGGTTATAAGGTGGATCTGTATGGATTATTGTACACTCAGCCATTTGGTTTGACATGTACAATTTGTTGAATATTCTGTTTTTTTTCCAGCGTGTTTTTCTGACTTCTTTATTTAAAAAAAAGTTCTCTGTGTGAATATATGTCCACGTCTTCCACTTTATTTTGTTGTTCAATGTGTCTGTTTTGGGGCCAATACCATGCTATCTTATCATACAGCTCTGTCTGTGATACCACTTGAATTTGAGAACAGTAAAATCTCCAGTGGTTCTTTTATTATTCACAGTTGTTTCAGTTATCCTAATTTTTGTGTATATATTTCCATATGAAGATAAATTTGTCCTTTCAAGATTTATGAAGATTATGTTAGAATATTGATGGGGATTACATTGGATCTGTAGCTTACTATTAGTAGAATGATTATTTTTACAATATTAATTCTACTGATTCATGAGTATGGTAGATATTTCCATCTTCAGAATGTTCTCTTTCATGGTAATTAAATTACATTGTTTGTTTATCATGAAGAAGTGTGGGATTTTGTCAAAACCCATTTCTGTAACTAATTAGATGACTGTATAGTTTTTGTCCTTCAATTTGATTATTTGGTGAATTGGAGATGGTGGTTTATGTCTGATGATTCTATTTTTACACATTTTTATTTTATTAGATCTTTGAAAAATTTATGTAATGAATTTTGATCAGTTTTACTGTGTTTTCCACAAATTTACTAAGTTATACCCCCTTTCGCAACCAATTTTATGTTCTTTTTGTCCCCATCAAGGTCAATTTCTGATGCCCAAATACTCTTGGATAGTGATCTTTCACAAGAACATGGTCTGGTTATCAGACTTTGCACTTTTACAGAAAATTGGTACTTCTCCTGTAACAACAGAAACTTAACTCTAACTTCTCAGCTAGAGGTAGTACTGTGAATTGAACTTTCTGTTTCCTGTAGGATTTTTTTTTATATGTTTTGGCTCTCATGAGAGTTGTTCATGCTGTCAAAACTCTTTATGTTCATATTTGTAGCTGAATGCAGTGTCCATAAGACCCTTGTTCTTCATCATGTCTCATCATTCCAAGGTCAACTAGATGTACCTGGGCGACGTGGAAAAATATTCTAGAAAGTCTTAATTCTATGTCTTGAAGTAAGATTGCTGACTTGGAATATAAAAGTAGAAAAGAAAGGCTGTTTACATTTGAAAAGTTATTAAGTCCGGCCTAGCCCTGTGCTTTATTTAGGGCAACACCAAAATTGCTTTTCTGTACTGGAAAATGTTCAGCAAAGTGATGTATATTACCTTACTGAAATGCAACTTCCTTCATGAACCCATATGTTCCTGCAAATTGAAGGCATACACATTTATAACAACTTAATGAGAATTCCATCATGTAAAATGGATTACTAAGTCAGTTGAGTCATATTCACAACGGGTGTGTCCTTTGACAAGGTCATCATTTCTATTGCAAGTGTGGCCAGCATCATCCTTAGAAAATTACTAAAGCATAGGTTAAAAAAGCATTAGAAATAATACAGTAAGGAAAAACAAAACAATTTCTTAAAACTGATTGAATAATACAATAAACCATCCAAGAAAAATGAACAAACTATTGACAGAAACACATAATAGTATCTATAGAGAAGATATTTTTATAGTATTAAGTTACAATATACTTTTAAAATTTTATCATTTATGAAAATTAAGAAAACACAATTTTATCAAAAGCCACAGGGAAATCATGTCTCAAAAAGAGAAAAGAAAATATAATTTAAATGTTCACTTACTTTTTTCCCTTTTTCTTTTTCTTTCTGTTTTTAATATCTTTAAGTTTTAGAGAATTTCATACATGTGCACAATGAACTATCATCTCGACCCTCTAATTCTTCTTCCAGTTCTACCCATTTCTTTTTATTGACTACTGTATATTGTTCACTGAAAACAAAAGCACTTCTCTCCTTTTCTCTCTCTTTCTCTCTTTGTCTCTCTCTCTGTCTGTCTGTCTGTCTCTCTCCCTCTCTTTCTCTCTTTGTTTTTGAGACAGGATATAAATTGGGAGCTTGTCCTGGCACTCTGTTAAAAATGCTGGCCTTGAACTCACAGAGATCTGCCTGCTTCCTTCCTCCTGAGCGCTGGGATTAAAGGTGTGATCCACCATCACCTGACTTTTTCTTTAATGAATTAATTTATTTATCTATTACCTGACTTTTTAAAAAATGCTTATTTATTTATTATGTATTCAATATTCTGTCTGTGTGTATGTTTGCAAGCCAGAAGAGGGCACCAGACCTCATTACAGATGGTTGTGAGCCACCATGTGGTTTCCGGGAATTGAACTCAGGACCTTTGGAAGAGCAGGCAATGCTCTTAACCACTGAGCCATCTCTCCAGCCCTATTACCTGACTTTTTAAAAATTGTTTTTTTTTACTGCATTTTATGTATGTACATATATGCATCAAATTCCAAGGACAGTCTATTGGAGTTGGTTCAGTGTTCTACTTCTACCATGTGGAGCCTGGGATTGAACCCTGCAGTTAGGCTAGTCTAGTCAGAAAGGATCTTTATTTGCTGAGTCATCTCTATAGCCAACAATCAGTAACATTTCTAGCCAAGGTTTACTACCTGACAGGTCCATGGTATAAATACAAATATTTCTGAGGCAATTAGACAAATGCTCATTTAGGAAAACAAAAAACAACAAAAAAACAAGCAAAAACAGTAGCAGGTTTTACTCTAGAGACAATGTCGAGGGGCAAGTCATGTGCTTTTGGCCTGGTTTATAGAAACAGATATAAAATTCCCATAACAGTCATGCTACTATTGCATATAATTGTATCTTGCCTGGAAAGTCAGTATGAACACGTATGATCCAGTGCTGTGTAAGATCATCAATGTTTTTCCTATCCAGTAATTTCTGACACTAGAAAATTAGAAAATAGGGTAGAAGTTTCTGAGTCCCTTTGAGACCAATGTTTCTACACCCTGAAGCCATATGTATGCCACATTTTTAACAATAGGTTCCTACCATGGAGTTATGGTGAGTTGTGGTGATCCACTCAATACCCCCTACTCTCCTCCACCTGAACCTCACTTCCAACATTTCATAATCTTTTAAAACATAATATCCTCTCTCTTCTCTTTTTTCCAATACATTAAGACATCCTGTGACTTAATTTTCCATAATTTGGGTTCTGAGATAGTAGGCTTACATATGATTTTTTACACTCTTCCCTTGGATTGGCCTCCTTGTTTATTCTTTGATTTCTTCCATATTCCCACACCCTGACTAAGCTTTTTGACCTCTTGCATTCTGCTTCACTATTCTCATTTTACTTTCCATCAACTGCCCTCTTCTCTTTATTTCACCCACCAAAAATATCTCATTTCTTCTCTGGTTACCATTGAGCCCAAAGTTAAGTACCCCAAACAATCCCAACCTTAGAGAGAATACATGGCTTTTGTCTTTTTGGGTCTGAGTCACCTTAGCACAATTTTCTGCACTTCTGTCCACTTACCTACAAATTTTATTATTTCATATTTTAGTTACAGATGACTTATATTCCCACATTTTGTCTTATCCATTAATCTAGGGAGTGCCAGTTTCCTTAACATAGCAGAGAGAGTTAAGGGCTTCCCAGAAAACAACCAATGAGCTAGGACTCCTCAAATTCACCCAAGTTTCATTAATATCCGTCTGTAGATTCCCTAGCTCCTGATACTCACATGTTAGCACCACCAGATCACCAGCACCTAGCATACACATCTATTCAAACAATAACAAATATACAGTTCCCTCCACAGTCCTACAAACTGAAAAATCCAGACAACACAGCTCCTCCAAAACTTAATAATGACATTCAAGTCCCCATAAGCACAACCTGGAAGAACTTCTGGAGGTAGAATTTGAAAGAATGATTACAAATATAATCTTTTCCTTTTCCAGTACTACTGTGACTTTAAAATTTAAGGCCATAGAAAAAATTGTGTTCCCTCAAAATGTACGTTAAAATTCCGGCACTTTAACTCTTTGAAATGGTGATTGCCAGTAAAAATAAACACGATGATTCATAGCAAATACCAACAAATATAAACAGAGACATGCTTCGAGATAAAGCCATCCAGAGAAATTCTAGTCATTGCCAGAGTTGTGCTATGAATATAGACAGGTAGTATGTTATTATGTAGCCTGATGACAGAAGAGAGCATCTATAAATGAAAGCTAAACAATGGTTTGTTGATATATCATTGTGAGGGACAACTGGTAAAAAAGAAAAATATATTGCATTTTTGTCACATTCAGGTAGTGAGGATAATTTTAAATGACTATCTTGTATCATTAGGTTGTTGTGAGTTTTGTAAGTCAACAAAAACCATATCTATCTAGCAAAAGCATATCTGTCCAAAAAGCATATCTATCTCATAATATATTCTTGCTTTTCCTTCCTCCTCTTATTTTACTAGTTTTGTGGAATTCAGCAAAATTAATCCAAATACTTCAAGCATTATTGTCAATTTTATCTATTTACTTCCTGCTGTGTCTCCAGATTTCTCTCATGCGAAGTATAAGGTTTAATTAGCCTCTGCTGCATAAATAATTGCATTGCAGTACAATTGATTTGAAAACATCTTAACACTGAAGTAAAAAGAACCTTCCATTACCTCCTTGCCTCAAAAGCACAATAGGTACTTTTATGTACTTTCCTAATACACTTCTAGTTACAGATCACCATTTGATGATAATTCCATCAACTTTTGTTAGAGTCTTTTGATTCTGCTATATTGCATTTGCAACTTTAAAATATCTGTCACTTTCTGTTTTAATCCATTCAAATTCCATCCTATGGGGAATTGTGATTTTTTTTCCCTCTTATTATATAAACAATCATTAGATTTTCCTTCTTAATGGATACCAAACAAACCTAGAATGTTCTGTATCTGCCTTAAAGATTTTCTTTGGGTACTTGGATTTGAACCTATGGGCTTGTAAAGGTTACCCATATACCTCAGCCCCTAATCCACCTATAACCTCAGTCTTCACTTCCATTTCTTCAATGCCATCCCCCGTGACACTAGTGAACTTGTGCTGTTTTTGTGGAGTCAGGGAGAGTTCACTCTTTCACACTCCTGGTTCCTGTCACCTCTCCAGATCATTTTGCTGCTGTACTTTGCTTCTGAGAGTTTGTGTAGAATAAGTTAAGCCAGAAATTTCATGCCACCAATGAATAAAAGGGTGTGGTTATGCATGCCTGTAATCCCAACACTCGAGAGACAGAGGCAGAAGAGTACAGAAGCTGGAGCACTTTCTGAGCTATAAGAAAGAGATGGGAAACAGGTAAAGCTGATTTTAGAAATATCTAAGCCTGTCATAGTGTCAGGGAGGCTGCAGTAGGAAAATTCTCATATGCTGGAGGCCTGTCTAGCCTACAGTAAATTTAGAGCCAGTTGGTCTGCACAGTAAGACATGTCTGACAAAATAAATAGGCCTGAGAACAGGGTTCAGTCTCTAAAGTTTATGCTGTTCAAGCCTAAGGCCAGGTCTGCATTCAGACTCCCAAGGACCAAGGTAAAAAGCTGGATATAAATGCTCAGCTCTGTAATATTGGTGCTGACCAGGCAAAAACAGTAAGATGTCTGGGCTCAATGGCCAGACAATCTTTGTAATTAGTAAGTTTCACACTCCAATGTGAGCTCCCATCCCAAAAAGTAATATATGGCAGCAATTGGAGTATATTGCTTATATTGACCAATATCTACCTGCTTTTTTAAAAAAAAATACCAAGAGTTAATATTCTCTCTCTCTCTCTCTCTCTCTCTCTCTCTCTCTCTCTCTGTCTCAATCTGTGTGTGTGTTTGTATGCAGCACTATGATTAAACCTATGTTCTTTCATATATTGAATGCATGTTATGTGATTGACATATTTCTGAATCCACTTCTTAGTTTTATTTTAATTCAGGTCTTGCTTAATGCACAAACTTGCCTTAACATTACTGGGTAGATCATAACAGCCTCCAACTTGGAATCTTCCTGTGTCAATCTCCTGAGATTATAAGTACGTGTCACCATTTATAATTTTCTAGTGATGTTTATAGTCATTCTTCTAATTTAATACCATTTAAGCAACAAACATTTATATTTTCAAATCCTCATTCAAGAAATGGGAGAGCAGAAAGAAATATTCAAAAAATGACATGTGATAACTCGGTGCTGTTCCAGTTTGAGGAGGAAAAGTTTTATTATAGCTCACAAATTTAGGTTATAATTCATCATGCAGGAAAACTCTAGGAATCAGGATGGTCAGGCAACTGGTCCTGTATGTCCACAGTTAGAGGAAGATAAAAATGAATACATACATGTTGACCTTCTCACTTGCACGAACAAGAGATTTCTCCACTCATACTCACAGGACCTCTTGTGTGGGGGATTCTGCTGTTCACAGTGTGCTGAGTATCTAGCACCAGTTAATCTAAAATCTAATGAATGACTCCTCATGGGTGGGAGTGAATTGGGGGAGTTGGGGGAGAGAAAGGAGAAAAAGGAGGAGGAACTGTGGTTGGTATGCAAAATGAATAAAAAAAATTAAAAAACCCCACAAACATGTCTACTGGCCAATTCCAGTTATACAACATTCAAGGTAAATCGCTTGCCAGGTGATTTGTATGTTGTGTCAAGTTGACAAAGCTAACTAACCCACCCATAGTCCACATTTCCAAAAAGAGTTGGCACTGGGTTTTTTGTTTTGTTTTGTTTTTACTAAAATAATAACAAAGTCCTCACCTAGGTCTTTATCCTGTTTATTTTGTTACACTTTCTTTTTATGTCTTGGAAGACTGTTCTTTTCTAAGGAGAAACAGAAAGAGGATGAATCTGGATAGGAAGGAACGTTAGGAATAACTGGGAAGAAGAGAGAGGGGAAGCTGTAATCAAAATATGTTTGTATGAGAAAACTATTTTCAATAAAGGGGGGAAATGAATGAGTTTCTAATATCTTTATTTTGGATTCTATTTTGTCTCTGAACTATTAAGTTCAAGGAACTTAGTCCTTGTGCTGTACTGAGAGATGAGAGCCAACGAAGATGACCTAAATGTTAGCACATGGGTTTCCACCTTCATTAATGGATACAGGGTTTCTTAAAAAGTGTGTTATGTCTCATAAGAACTCTATTAATAACAGAGGGTTATTAAAGAATTATCCTGAACCCTGCTGGGTCTCTTGTCTTCTGCTGTGTGATGATGTCCACTGTGAGGGCAAAGACAGAAGACAATTCCAGGTTCATGATCCTGGATATATGGAAGTGTGCACTAAGTCTACTATATTTATAATACTTAGCCTTAAATATTCTTTTAGAACAACATAATACAGGTCAAAACAACTAGTAGACAACTAAAAATTTTAGATTTGAATTTTTGAATTATTTTCTTCATTTATCGTCTAGCTACATCCTACTTTCAAAATCAATTTTTTGAAGAAAACATCTAAACATAGAAGAACTTGGAAATATAGCATAATTAAAATGTTGTAACAATTCAGTGGCATTCTTCTCTTTAATGAAACCCAAAGTTAAATTACTCACCTTTTTCGGGGTCCACATTTCCACACTGAGAGTACTTAAATGATACCTGAACTCAGGCAAATCCTTTGTGTACTACTTTCTGTGGCATTATGCAACCAATTATTTATTTATATTTTGGGCTACTCAACATATAAAGTTGTTAAGATACATGTTAAACAACTAAGTTACTGAACTTTTGTGTTTGTGTGTGTATACATATATGTGCACATGTGGTGGAAGGCTGATATGATCAGCCAGAAAGTGTTTTACAGAACATATTTTTCAGTGAAGCTAAATTAAATGAGAAATTTTATCAATATTTATTACAATATTTAATGATAATTATTATCTATAATAATACTATCTGTATGCAGAATGAGTTTATTTTGCTTTGTCCAGATGGAAATCATGGTTAGGCAAAGGTAACCTCTTCAAGTAGTGTTCTTTGGTGGATAATGCAACCTTTGGCACCAATCCTTTGGTACCAATGATTCAAGATAGCAAACAGGTGGTGGCAGCAGAAGATGTCACCATGCAGTGTTTACAAGCCTCTTGCAGAACTCAGGTAGTAGATCCCTTACTACCTTGGGTGTATAAAAGTCTGAGCTCCTTTGTACACTTAGGAAATGGAATACTTCAGCCCTTGACTGTAGCTAGTATTTTTCCTCTTGGGTCTAATGTGTCTGAGAATCTTGGCCCTAAAGAAGGTCCTGGGTATCTTTTCTAACTCTTTAAGAGTTTCTTTATTTCTTCTACCTCTTTTTCAGTGTTCTCTCATCTTCTATTTCTTGGTTTCTCCACCCTGTTAGGTTTATAGACTAAGTAGCTATCCTTTGCTGTTACAGCTGCTGCAATAGCGGCCAGTGTTTGTGGAACTCAACCTCCCCTGTTCTACTGAAAGTAGGAAGGAAAAAAAATCTCACAAGGGAGAAGACTGCAATTGAGCCTAATAATAAAACACCAGAGAACATCATAATAGGGTTTCTCTCAGCTGGATATACACACATACAGAGAGAGAGAGAGAGAGAGAGAGAGAGAGAGAGAGAGAGAGAGAGAGAGAGGGAGGGAGGGAGAAAGAGAGAGAGAGGATTCTAATATGTTCCTAGTATTCTGTTTTATAACCAGCAGGAAGGCATTTGTCCATAAACATAACAAACTTATAAATTCATTAATAAAGATTTATTGTGTACAGACGATCAAGTTTCTGCAGGTTTTTTGTTGTTGTGGTTGTTGACACAGAGCTTCACTATGCTTTCGAGACAACTGAAACTTAAAATGGCAGGCCTTAAACTTACTATCATCCTGCTTCAATCTTTTGAGTTCAAGTATCACAGGAAAGTTACTCCCCTTGTATGTTTATTGTGATCTTGAACAAATTACAGATTTCCCTTTTCAAGGAAATGTCCCTGCTCAGGCCCCATAGAAATAGTGACAGTGAGAGTCTTCCACAAGACCCTTCTGTCTTGGCTGTGACAAAGCCCTCAGGAGACAGAGTAAGCAGTTGGAATTGCTATCTGGAAATATAGGGTTCTCTGTGTTGCATCTAACTTTCAATAAAACAGTTTAGAAATTGACTCTAAACAAAGCTCAAGGACAATTTTAGTATTGTGTAAGAGAAACCACTCTTCAGGTTAGGAGAAATCCAGGAACCCACCAAAATGATAGAAGGAGAAAAAGTCATGGATTTTAACTATGGCATAGGATAGCAATAAGCAGCTAATTAATAAAGAAGACATTTATGAATATATATAGGCTAGTGTATGGCCTTTCACTGCTGTCTCCACTGCCGTTTGTGTTTTCTTGACTTTATTTCATTCATGCCATCTCCTGAGATGATGCCAGGGTAAGGAAGTGTTCCAGTCTTCCCCTGCAAACATGTTTGTTTTAAGGGTTAATCTTGATGTAGCATTTTCAGTTTTGCTCTCCTAACATGCCATCATTATGCAGCTTCCCCCAGGTCAACAAGGGGTTCAAAAGAGCATGTGTTCTTTCTGTCAACTGAAGTTTGCAGGCCCTAAGACTGACAGTTCTTTGTTGGAGGATGGAGCCACTTGTTCATCCCAGCTGCCCAAAACAACCACACAGAAATTACTAATTAAATCACTGCTTAGCCCTTTAACTCTAACTTGTTATTGGCTAACTCACACATATTAATTTTACCCATTTCTACTAATCTGTGTATTGCCACAAGGCTGTACAATACTGGGAAAATTCCTGGAATCTCTCTCTGGCAGGCCTACATTGCATCTCTCTAGCCCCACCTTCCTCCTCCCATGCTATAAGCCAAGCGAGTTTCATTGTTCATTAGCCAATTAAAGCAACACATAGACAGAAGGCCTCCCACACCAGTTCTCTTGCTCAAGGTTTCCAGAGCGGCAAAGAGTTAGTCCCAAATTTCCAATTTGGGAGTCAAATCATCTCATCTCTCAGCATCTTCATTTACTTAGCACATGCCTTTAATCCCAGCACTCGGGAGGCAGAGGCAGGCGGATCTCTGGGAGTTTGAGGCCAGCCTGGTCTACAAGAGCTAGTGCCGGGACAGGCACCAAAGCTACAAAGAAACCCTGTCTCAAAAAAATATCATCAGGGGTGTTGAGAGATCTAATAAAAACATATTCAAACTAACAATTAATTTAAAAGTATTTTTTTAAACAATGTTTAATATCTGCTCAACACCCTGTGGGACTTGGCTTCCTCTGGTGAGTCTTTTATTTGTGGAGGAATATATGAACATTAGCAAGCATTCTTTTGGTAAACAACATTCATAACAATTTCGAAAACAATTGGATGATGATGATGATGATGTGACAAAGGTGTTTTAAGAAATGACCTTGAAAAAGGCAAAAGATTTTTGCAACCTGAAGAGAAACCAGATCTCCTGAGTTTCTGGGAGCATGGAGACCTTGGGGGAGCTCTGAAGGGAAGGGGAGAGGCAGGGAGGGGAGCAGAGAAAAATGTAGAGCTCAATAAAAATCAATAAAAATGAAAGTGAAAAAAAGAAATGACCTTGTGACATGTTTTAGTCACTTATAAATGATGAGTCCTCACCAATTTAACAATCATTTGACACTATGTGCCAGAGTCTTCATAAAATTTAGTTCTCTAAAACTTATGTTGATCTTAATCTCTAAGCAACAGAGGCTTAACTCATGAAACTGTTTCAGGTTTTGACTGAATTGCAGCCAGACTTCCTTTCAAATGTCCCCTTCTGGTCTACTGAGCGCTCCTAGCAATTAGGAAGATCCAGCAAAGTGCACTTCAACAAGTCCTTGTTAGCTTTTATCTTGTGCTTTGTAACTGTTGCCTTTATACTGTTTAACCAAGATTGGGACTTTTTTGAAACATTAGCCTTGAGATTTACAGTAAAGGAAATTTATCAGAACTTTTCAAGTAGTACTTATTGACAGCTGTGAAGGAATCAACAGGGACAGAGAATAGTCAGCAAGAGATTGCAGCTCATAAAACCTATATGTCTTTAGAGAAAAAGGCAGTCCTGAAATAGGAAGACAATAAATCTGTGAAGTGTACACAACCATAAAATACATTGAACAATTTCATGATAAGATGCATCAGATGTGATTAAATGTTATATTTTAAAATTAACTGTTTATTAATAAATGATGCTACACGTACTTAAATGATTGAGCTAATATGATCTCATGTTTTGTTATTCACCTCATTAATTTTTTTCTTAATCTCATTGATGCAGTTTCCCTTTTTATGTCATTTTTCTTCTTAAAAGTCACAATCCATCATCTTATGGGCAATAAAGATCAGATATCATGTTGGAAATCTAGAAATACAATACTATGAAATAAAATTAGGATATTATTAGGATGTCAATATTAGGATGACAAAGAATACATGCAGACTATGGAATTATACTTAAGAATGCATAAAGTTATTGTACCCAGGCAGACACTTTGGTCTAACTTCGATGGAAAAAACAGGAAAACTGGAGAAAATATTAAAAATTGACTTTTGCAGGAGTATATTAGTGATATGATACACAGAATCGTGTGATTAAGGGATGATTGGCTATCAAGGATATCAAAACTATTTAGAATGTTTGAGAAAATATTGAATGTATCGGACAAAAGTCTTGTCCTGACATTCTGTAGAGATTCTTTTTTTATGTTTCATATAAATTCCATGAAATTATGTATATTGTAGTTACATATATCATATTCATATTGCATGTACACAAATTGCATATAATATGTACTATATATGTATATATATATACATGGTTATATACATGGACATAAACATACATTAATTTATTTATTTAGACAGTATCTCTCTCTCATTGACCGTTTAGTTCAGCTATTATTAGTAGACTGCCTAGGCAAGAAGCTACAAGCTATAATTTTTTTTTTAGGATGTACAAAATCTATTTCTTTAAAATTTTTTTAAAATTGAGGAAAAAAAGTTTCTGCCTCCTCCCAGCCTTCCATTTCCCTCCCCCTCCTCCTGTCCCTCTACCCCTCCCCCCACTCCTCTCCCCCTTCCTCTTCAGTCCAAAGAGCAGTCGGGGTTAGACCATTGCAATCAAGGCTTTGAAATGGACAACATTCAAAATAGAAACATGAACACCAAGGAAGCCACAACCCGCTTATGTACAATGGTGCATTGCCTGCAAGATATGCTGAGCCAGTGGTGGCACCAAGCATTTAGGAGAAACCAACCTTTAACTAATTTGTCTTAAAGTTCACTCTATAAGATTGAATTCATACCCAACATGGCATGGGTGACCAAGAACTTGAGACTAGATAGCCCTGGGACCTATGGCAAAAGCAAATAATATTGATTAAAAAAAAAGAAAGAAAGAAAAGAAATGTAGTGATAAATGAACTCCTAATGATATCCTGCTATTCTCATAGATCGGTAGAACCTTGTTGAACTATCATCAGAGAAGCTTCCTCCTTCAGCAGATGGAAACAGAGACAGAGACTCAGAGCAGCCCAATATGCAGATAGTGAGAGAACTTGGAATAGACAACCCTAAGTGAGACGTTTCTGTGAAATTCCTCCTGAGAGAGCTCTGGAAACCCCATTGAAGACGAAGCTGGAGGTACATAAGAGACAAAGGGAATGGAGGATACCAAGAAAACAAGTCCTTCTAAGTTAACATGAGCAATGCTCCTATAATCTCACAGAGACTAAAATAGCACAGGTTTGTACCCAGTCCTTTGTGTATATATTATAGCTTCAAGTTTAGCGTTTTTAGGGGATTCCTGAGTGTACAAACCAGTTGGACTCTGGTTCTTATGTCTTCCCTTAGACTATTTCCTTATGGTGATCTGTCCAAAAATAATGTGATAGTTTTTGTTTTGTTTTATTATATTTACTTGGTTTTACTTTAATTAAATGAATAAATGAACGGAATCCTAGAAAACAGCATGAAAGTTAACAGTTGTCACAAAAAGCTTTTGGGTGAGGGAATGACAGTGATCTCCTGAGAGAAGAAGTTACACTTTTCTCTCATAGTGGCATTGGGGATATCAGGAGAAGCCTCATGTTCAAGTGTATTTGACCAACATACCACTGGACTCCACAGAATTTTTTAAATTTTTTTTTTAATTTGGTTACAGTTTTCTTTGTCTTCCTTTCTTCCTTCTTTCCTCCCTCTTTCTTTCTTTTTGAGTGCAGCTTTGTTTCTATTTTCTTTCTTTGGAGAAATTTTGTTGTTACATGGATTTTAGAAAAAGAACTTGTAGTTGAGCAGACTAGAGGGAGGAAAATAATCTGATCAAAATATGTTTAAAATTAAAATTTGCTTTAAAAATAAAAATAGATAATACTTTAAAATACATAAATAACAAAAAATAAATAAAATGACAACAGACTTGAGCAGCAGAACCTTCATATTGCTCATCTTTCTTAATTTCAAAGCAGAGATGAGATGTACGCATATGTGCACCAAGAGAAGTGTGCACCAAGAGACATGCACATTTTTATAAAAATGCATATAACATCAATATAAAGTAATCTGAATACCATCAGAAGATAAATTGGCAAATAATGTTTGCAAGGTCGACTATTCTAAAAACTAAAAACATGAGCTGTGAAAGATTCTAATATAACACTAACATACAATAATATTCTCATAAAATTAAGCAGCTGTAATTACACATTCCCAAACTAATTGCTTATGAAACAAGAATAAGTAAATTTTTCATCCACTGTAATATATATTTACTCATTGCATTTATATGTTTTTCTTTTATTTACTAGATGATTTATCTTAGTTACATTTCTTCTGCACGCATATGGTTTTATTTAATATCTTGCTTCTTTTCATCATTTATCATTGCTATTAATTTGATTTGCTTCCTTAGTATTTTGTAAAATGTCAATTGTTAAACGTTTTATCATCTCTAGAGGGAATTGTATCTTCTTAATGCTCCACTAGTGTACTGAATGGAGAGAAGGGATTTGCTCTGTAGCTTCACTGAGAAAGAGACAGTTGTAAACATAAAAAATTAATTAGTCAGCTACCCTCTGTATATATTCATGTACTTATTCAACATGAATTTATAGATTTGATAATATCACTCATGGTTTTAACAATGAGCAAGATACCTTAAGCAAAAAATAGATTATTTTTGGAACTGCACATTTTCAGTAATAAAGATATCTTGCTAGTTTAATTTCTTATTTTAGAAAACCTTGAAAGATTTAACACATTATAACTCACTGGAGAAATTTTACATTTAAAATATGACTCATCAAAAACCATTAATTGTAACTTATGCATAGAATTATTTAAAATTATCTAAATATGATTATGTAAATAATTGAAGAAAAGAAATGAAGAATGTTAGATAACTAAGAGCATATTGAATGTACATTTACTCTGTATCTCGTATTTGAAAAGAAAACACAAGAAAGAAAACAAAATTATATTTAAAGATTGACTTCATAGTCCTTAGCTCTAGGGAATTGGACATTCTCTTCCAGTTATCACCATGCAACTCTATATATGTTTGCTTACAAACATATAAGCACCCAAACACAAATAAAGAAAAAAATTAAAATTAAAAAACCTCTGTAATTAAAAAATAATAAAGTTGAAAATAAAAATTAAGAAAAAAGTTAAATCAAGTCCCTGGAAAATGTTAAAGAATCTATCTGAAAGGAAGTAGGAAAAGAGAAACAGGAGCATTTGGGAGTAGAGGTGGGGAAGCCAGGAGAAAGTTAAAGTACAAAGAATGATTACAGAATAAAACACAAGAATATAATGATTATATTTTATGTAAATAAACAAAAAAGTGAAATCAAAAGGCAGAGATTGTGAGGCAAGTAAAACACAATACAGCACCTTAATTATCTACTTTCAACAAGTCGTGTAAACAATAAGCACAAAGATGTCAAGAGCAGTAAAGTAGAAAACAACACAGTATCAAGCCCTAAAGTATAAGGAAGCTTCTATAGCCATACAATTTCCTGTATAAGATTTTTGAGAGTACGACTATTACCAGAGAGAAATGAAGACATATTATAATGATGAGAGGGTCAATTCATCAGTGAGACATAATAACATTTTTGTACTTAATGACAGGATGTCAAAATATGTGAAGAAAATGCAGGCAGAAATAGACATAGACAAATTCACACACAGAGCAAGGAGAAATAAAATGACTGGCAAACCCACATACTGTGAGTGGCTATTTTAACAGTCAGCCCTTTGTAGATAATACACTAGAAAAAATATGAAGAAAGGAGAAGATCTGAAAACTAACAACACAACTATATTTCCCATCAGTTTGGAAAATGACTCATATGGATCCCATAAGGGATCACTAAGTAAATCAAAGTTGAATTTCAAAGAATTAAAGCATTTCATATCAAGTTCTCTTACAAAAACAAACCTAACTAAACTAGAATACCTCAATATTTGAAAAGTCATTATTTGATTATTAAAAAACTTATGGGCCAAGATATAAGACTGAAAAAAAGCAAAATCTTAGTTGCATAGATTGACAATGATAATAAAACATGCTGTGGTTTGCATCAGACCATAAAGGGCTAAATGCTAGAGTTCTGAATAGCTTAAGTGATCTTATTAAAAATTAAAGAGAAGAGTCAGTATCTATTTAGGTTTCTACAAAATTCTAGAAAAAATATAAGGACATTAAATTCAAAGAAAATAAAAGGAAGTAAATATTAAAATGACAAAGCCAAAGTAAAATATTAAGCATGAAATTAACTTATTAGGTCAGTGCAAAAGTAATTGTAGTTTTGCATTGCTGAAACTTGTTGTTTGATAGCGCAATGCACTCTTAATAAATGTACTTGTTATAGATTATTTAATCTATTAATTACATTTATAAACTCACTGTATATGTGTTTGTGTGCATGACTATTTATTAAGCCACAAATATGTATGTCATAGAACAACTCAGGAATCATTTCCCTCCCACTGTCATGTAGGTGTTGGGAATAACTCGATTATCAGGAATTTATATCAAACAAGTGTCTATATTTACTGAACCATCAAAAGTTGTGATCTCAATTTTCTTATTCCAGTTCAAAATAGGTTGACGATAAAATGCACAGCACCCTCAACACATTAGGTTCAGGAACTGATACTTAATATACAGTACAATAATAATTCTTGTTTTCCAAAAGATAAGAAGCCTTGGATATGAGAACTAAAGAGACTGGCCATCAGCTGTTGACAATGACTAACTTGAAGCAATGGTTGAAGCAGATCCTCTTCAGGACACAAAATGCTACTAAAAATAAATAAATAAATAAATAAACAAACCAAAACCCTCATCACAGAACTCTGAATGGCCAATTACAATTGAGTCAACCTAGAAAACAGAAAAAGCTTAATCAGTGTGGAGGGTGCCTTGTGGGCTGAGCAAACACAAACCCTTTTTAAGTTAGACTATTAAGTGTGATGATTTATGTGCACTGAATGCAACAAGTCAGCAATGATCATCTCAGCTCAGTGGTTTGACAGAGAAGCTCCACAGGACTTCGCAATTCCCCACTTGGACCAAAAAGCAATCATGGTTTTCCTGATTGGTGTCTGATACTAGTCTGGCCCACTAATAGTTTCTGAATGCCAAAGAAACCATAGGAGAAGTATCCTCAGCAAATGCATCAGATACCAAGGAAACTGTGATGACATCTGATGCAAAGGAAAGGCACAATTCTCCATGCCAATACCAGACCTTTTCTGGCACAACCAAGACTTAAACAGTTGAACTAACTGGGCTATGAAGTTTGCCTTGTCCACCTTATTGCCCACTTTCTCACCAAGTATTGCACTTCTTCAAGCATTGCAACACTGTTTTCAACGTAAAAATGCTTCCACAGATAGCAGTTGCAATGAATGTTTCTCAAAGTCCTCTGAAATTCAAAACCAGTACTTAGATGTGATAAGAATAAACAAACTCATTTCTCTTTGACAAAAAATATGATTTTTTGAAAATTGTTTCTATTTTGATCAAAAATGATGAGTTCACCCCATCTATAATGACTTAAATTTTATGGTCCAACACTGTAATTTATTTTGTACCAATGCATAACAAAATTAAAAATTGATTTTTTAAAGGATCATCAATGTGAGAAGTCTTTAGGAGAGTCTTTTAGAGAAAAATAAGAAAAATAAAGCTTTAAATAAATATTAAAAACTTGAAGAATATTGTAGCAAACCCAAACAAAACAAACATATATTCTTATTTTATTACAGCCACAAATTTAGAAACTTTGAAAAACTCTGCCAAACTTACTAGGCAAAATTATAGAAAATTCAAATATCTCTTCAACTAAAACTAACTTAATAAGTCACATGAGTGTGCCTGTAAAGAGAATACTAGTTCCACATAGAACATTGCCTAAATCCATTAATCAATGAAACCACACCACTATAATAAAAGTCTCTAGGAAAACAAGAAAGGATTAACATCTTCAGCCATTCTTATGAACCAACAATAAATTTAATGGCAGAAGTTAATAAAGACTTTGTTGAATTAAGAGCGGCGGAGCTGCGTCCCCGGCACCCGGCCTCCCACATGGCTAGCTTAGCTTATGGGGGCGGGCTCTCTCTACAAGACTTTATCTTTCTTTTAGAAAATTTCAAGTAATTTTCTGATAAATATTAACACAATGTATATGGATTAGATATTATGCTGATACATGGAAAAAGTAATGCCTCATGAATAAATGGGGTTTATTCTTACCAAGCAACATTATTCTGCTCAAAATTTTGGGGATATTTTTTACCGCATTAAGAATAAAAAAAATTCCTGTGATTAATGCACACAATTTGGAAAATGTACTTGACAGTATCTCCGCAATGATTTTTAAAAGTCAACATAAACTAAAGAACTTCTTTAAATTAATACAGAAAAGATACTAAGTATTTCTACCAGCAATAGTGCTAACAGTGTAATACGGTTTAGGAAAAGACATTTTTCCTGAAATCCCAACATCATGTACTGTAAGAAAAGAAAAACAAATGCTAGGCATGGTCACCAGCATGTACAAAGGAAGAGTATTCCCAAATGAAACATTTTTGTAGAAAGCCTCAGAACAAATTACTGGAACTAATAAAGGAAGCTAATGAGTTCAAAGGATACAAAATCAAGTTTTCAAAATTCAATTATCTTCCTATAGACTTACAGTAGAAAAACAAATTTACAATTAAGGAAATAATTACATTTATTATGGTATTATAAATATTAAATGTCTTGGGATAATTGCAAGAAAATATGCACAGCACTCTCATACTGTAAACTAAAATCAATGCCACAAGAATAAAGACCAAAAGTATTTAATAGAATAGCAATTCCATGGACTAGAGGATTCAGCACTAATGAGATATGAACTACTGACACGTTCATGAGTTTCAAAACACATTAATTAAATTCTGTAGAATTTGTATAGAAATTAAGTATGTATTGGAGTTTATATAAAACCTAATGCATTAAAACAGTGGTTCTCTAGATATGTGATCCTTCAATGCAGTTATTCATGTTGTGTGGCCTGTAACCATAAAGACTTTGCTACTGTTGTGAATGTAATGTGAATATCTAATATGCAGGATATCTGATATGTGACTCCTGGAAGGGTACTTCAATCTCACTAAAGGGCTGAGACCCACAGGTTTATAACCAGTGCTTTAGAAAATTTACATCTAGGAAAAAGAAGTCTAATTTTGAAATATTAGACCATGTGACCCAATCCATGAGATAAATATGATGACAGAAGCCTGGCCTTGGTGTCAGAGAAATAAAATTATGAAAACTGTCCATGCTGTAGCCTCCTAAAAAAAAAGCAGAAAGGTTCTACAGCAAATGTTTCTGAAACAATGAAAGGAAAAACATCAGTCTCAATTCTTTAAATAAATGCAAAGAAATATAGATTATAGATCTAACTAAGGTTCTGTAAGCAAACACCATGATATATTTCCAATCTGAGACAATTAAACAATAATTTCTAAGAAAATATGTAGCTAGGGATATAGATCAGTTGATTAATCCTTGCCTATCATGCAAGATGTTTAATGTTCAATCCTCAGTGCTCTGAAACTAAGTGTGGATAGGTCTGTACACATTATTAGTAAATGCTCTGCTCTTTCCTCTTACAGGAAGGCAGAGAAGTTTAAGTGATTCCTATGGAGGTCATGAAACCTGGGAGAGTGGAGTCAATAAATCAGACAGACTAAAGTCTCATTCAATAGTCATCTTTATTCAGAGAATCAAACAACTTATATTATGAAGGTTATGAGTCACATGAGGAATGTGTCCAGTAACAATGGCAAAACATGCTTGTTAGATGAGCCACATGTGGCAAAACAGGTTTTTCCATAGAGGCATGTAGAGGTATAAAAGTAACTGGTTTTAAAGAATAATCTGAAACAAATACATTCCTACCAGGTATATCTGGGAAGACCATGAAGAAACATTCCAAGAACAATTTTGTGTTTTTGAAGAACCAGAGGTGGCATACTCTTGTCTTGTTCTCCTCGAGTTTTCTCACAAATGCTCAGAATTCTTAGAATGTGTTCTGATATACAAGGACATCCTTAACTATTTAAATAGATCATGGCCTACCTGTGCTCAGGAAAATTGTCAGAAAAATAAAGAAGAAAATAATGATAGATTATAATAAAAAATTCATATGTATAATACCATTAGAAATGGAAAATTAAAGTAGGAAGAAATTACATATAGTATGTGTATTTGGTGACAAACTTTATGTAGAATACAGAAAAATTACAAATCAATGCCTAAAGGGCAAGCAAATGATAAAATATATAAATATATTATATATGCACACTTATTTAAATAAACCTAAATGATGAAGAAATTCATCAAATAATACTCACCTACTAAAATGGGGGAAGAGAGAGAATGAAAAAATAAAAGTGATGTAATTGTTAAATACACTTCTCAGTTTGAATCTCATGAACTGATAATGCTCAATAGAGTTTAACTTTCTAAAAAATAGTGATTAATAATTTTAGTTCTATGAATGGAAATAATTACAGGTTCATAAGACTAAAATTATCATCGTATTATAATAAAGTTCAAAATATGAACTTCCTCCACACATGCCTCACTTCTTACTACTGTATCATGTCATCTGTATGAACTTAAAACCTTACCTCCTTCCATGTGAGAGTACATGTGCCTCTGGAAGTCCTGTATCATCCTCCAGCATTGTCTCCTCAAACCTTCTTCCTTCCAATCCCACTGGGTTATTTTCCTCTGCAGCTGTTCAAAGGCACTTTCTGCTTGCAGAGCATTTACCACCCATTGTCTTGCAGGCTGTGCTTTCTCCTTAATAGGCATCTAGACCATTTTTCAACCATTGGTATTAAAATGAAAATAAATATTGCAAATCAATGCACTCCAATTTTTACTGTTTCTTCTCCTTCAGCCAGGGAAATATCAGTAATGAAATTTCAACTCAACAAGAAGAATCATTTAAGTTAATTTCAAATAATTTAAGCTCATGATAGGCATTTGGCGGGCATGGAGAATCTGGGAAATGTTATTTAATAGAAAATAACTTCACGTGTCTTTCTCTTGCAGGTAAAATTGTTTTTTTATGGAAATCTGCTAGGATGGTGTAAATTCTGTATATAAACCTTAAAATGGACACATCCACAATATTCAGAGCTTGGATGTGACTTAGTGTTACCACTTAACTTGAAATCATACATTTTACAAACACGGTTGAAAAGTGTTGCTCTCAGGTTAGGATTTTTTTCACATCACAATTGTAACTGAAGCACAGAAACCATGCTTGTAAGCTGTAGACCACAGGTGCAAGTGTCTATGCTAAACTGCACATTAAAAAACATATACATGCTTCATGCATTGTAATGAGTTCTCTACTAAAAATGTACTGTGTTCATTTAAAAAGCTATGATATGTTTCTGATCTACCTTCCTAGTTTCTAAGGTTTAATAATACCTGGATGGAAATGCTAACAATTTTCTTTGTTTTTAGTGAAAGAGTCAAAGAAAAGTCCATGAAGACAGTCTGATGAATGATTGGAATAATTTCATTCCTAGCTCAGATTTGCTACACCCAGGCCAACATACTGGATCTAATCCTTAGGAAAACAATAGCAATCTGCACTGCCTTATGAATAGATGGGGAAGTGTGTCAGCAGCAATTTACTAATTCACTCAGAAGGAAAGAGCATGACTTTTTTTTTTTAACGATAATGTACTACAGGCCAATCTAATAGGTTCATGCCTCATGTTGAAACTGTCCTAGCTTAATAAGGATACGAACATTATGTTTACTTTGCCGGATTTAACAGCATATGCGACTGAAAATTGACCTTTAAATGATCCCCTGTGTAGTTCTGTGCTATTTGTTTTAGATTACTGGAAGCCTTGAATATTTTTAGATAAAATGTGTTCTTTTATATTTACATGGGTTGTCATTTCCTCCCTCTTGTATCCATTAGTGCATTACAAACATGCAAACAGAAGCTCGCCTTGAGCTGTGCATGCCGGAGAAGCAGAAGCAGAAGATGCCATATTTTCCTGATCAGAAAAATAGCTGCAGAAACTCCATCATTTTCCCTCTTCTGGAACTCAGAAATGGAGAATAAATGGATTTTCTTTTTTTTCAACTATTTTAAATGAATTTTTGTGACTTAAAATTTTAAAGTCTATGGTATGAAGTGTGTTTGGTTCATATTTATTCTTATTTTAATAATAAGCAATTTAGGCAATGGAGAGATGGTTCTCTTGGTAAAGAGCTTACCATGCAAGTGTGAGAAGTAGATCTGAACACAACATGATTAAAAGCAAGTGATTTACCTCCACCTGTAACCCAAATGTTCAAGTAGTGGAGATGGTCACTTAGCAACCTAACTAGCTAACCTTGTAAAATTGGCAACTAGTTTCAAGTGAACACTGGGTTCAAGCGAGAGACCTGCCTGATTATATCTATGGTGGAAGAAGAATAAAGAAGAAACTTGACATCAGTCTCTGACCTCTACATGCAAGCACATACATGTCCAAGAACGCAGGCAGACATACATTTAGTGATATGCATACAAACACACATATATATTCAAAACAAACAAAAATGAAAGACAATATTTTTAATTTCTTAATTGTCACTGCTGTACAGATAATGTGTGCCAGAGTAATAAAGTTTGAATCCAATTAAATCAAATCCAGCATTTCCAGCATTGAAGAAGTTTTTTTTTGTTTTGTTTTTACAACAGCTCTACAGTTCTATTCCCCTAACACCAACATAATTGCTGAGTGAACTGCAAGTTGACCTTTCTATCCTTATTCCCTATTTGAATATTGGTGCTCAGTTAAAGGAAGTCACTGAACCCAAAAGACCTTTGTACAGTAACATCATATGTTCTAGGACTGAAAATAACACAGTACTCTATGCAGACACTAATTGTCTTGTTTCAGGCCAATTCTTTACTGCCATTCTAACTCAAGAAGTTCCTATGTGACTGTAGAGTGACCCCCAGAATTCCTTTGTCCGTCCTACTATTTCTAGAGAAAGATTGACAAGGTGAACAGCTCCAGTTTCATTTCCTGCGTTTGTATCCTTCTCATGTAAATATTTGAACCAACTTCTTCCCAAACAATTGAACCTATAACACTAAACTATGCTTACTCTGTTGGCTCTGATGTTGTTGAACATCAAACCTTCTTTTCATTATTAATATTTGATGGCGATTTTGTTCCTAACTAACTTTCTGTCTTCAGTTCTATATCAAAAATGTGAATAAATATTTTAAGTAAGATCAGAAACAGATTGAAGTTAACCCT
Source organism: Microtus ochrogaster (assembly GCF_000317375.1). Lineage (NCBI taxonomy): Eukaryota > Metazoa > Chordata > Mammalia > Rodentia > Cricetidae > Microtus > Microtus ochrogaster. The sequence goes on from NC_022030.1 coordinate 11,014,862, forward strand.
TAAATGTCTGAATTGACATGTTACTTTTTAAAATTTCACTTCAGTTATACCATTTGTGAGTATTTAGGGAAATGTTTTTAATCTACACCCTTGAAGAACTGGAATCTATAATTTTATTGTAGAATTTTAATATGTATCTTTCCCTAAAGTGTTTTAGTCAATCCTAAAATCACATTAAATTGCATATATGTAAATTTGAAATTATACAAAAACATGGTATTTCTTTGACATTGGAGTGTAAGACAACTGATTTTTTTTCTTTTTTCTTATCTTCATGCTATCAGCAAACTTAGCAGTGACTTATGAAACTGTGTACTATTATCTTGGACATATGCCAATTCTAACAAAGAGCAAAGGATCCTAGAAAATACTGCAAACTTTGAATAGCAAGTTAACATCTAGTCTAATATTTAACAAATACTGTGAATTTGTGAATTCACATGATAAAAACTTTAGAAGCAATAGTTCTGACTTTTACCGGTATTTTAGCCTACATTAGAGGCACAGAATTTCTGAATACATTTCAACCATTCTGGACCATTTTTAACAGTAAAGAGAATGAAATATTTGTATGAAGAACACATGCTATTTTCTCTTTATTCACCAGTTTACCTTGGACCAACAACTTACTATCATTTTATAAAATAGAGTGTGGCTAGATTTCAAAGGAGGTCATCAGTGCGTGACATTCACCCACTTCTAAATTTTACTTGATTCAACAGAGACCACAGAGTGTATGTTAATATAGGAATGGAGAGGTGTTTGCAAAATTCATACACTGATGGAATGTGCATTATATATTTGAGCTCTTTCATTAATTGAACAAATATACTTTGATTACCTTGTATTGCTTTCTGAACGCAGGAATGGACAACTGTAGTAACTGTTCGGGCAGACGTCATCTTCAAGCTCAAAGAGAATATTTGTGGAAGTAAAAAAGGGGACAGCATCTCTCAAAGATATTTAGCTTTGACAATATTGGTGACCTGACAATAATAGCTACAATTATCACATGTTTACTTCTATGAGAAGAATATTGTAATTCTCCAAATTTAGCATATTACTACAAATACCTCCTAAACAAACTTGTTTTCTGCACTGTGGAATATTAGACCCATTATTCTCTGTGTATTAGGACAATGTGTTATCATTGAACTTCTTTTATAATCCTTTTTATTTTATTCTGAGACAGGATTTTCTACAAACTGGCCCTGAATCTGCTATGCTCTTGCTTCAGATGCTTAGGTACTTGGAATCACAGGAACTCTACATCAGGCCCTGCTGTTTCAAAGGAGTCATCATTTTTTTCCTCTGGTTTTATTTGTCAAATCAGTTTTTGAAGAGAAAAAAATGCCTTGTCCCTCATATTTGTTCAATGTAATTTAGGTAGAACTACTTGTGCCAGCCTCAGGACTGAAACTTTTGCCTACAGTAGAATCCAATAGAAAACTCTATTACTTGATCTCCATGGAAGTGAATAGATGGACATGTAATCAAGCGCCAAATAACCAGTATGAGTATGATTTCTGTGATTATTGAGTTTCTCTAACTTTACTCTTTAACCTCAGGGCATTCAAGATTTTTTGGCTGCAAGCCATCTTGCCACATAAATAGAGTATTCTGAGAATTGAGCCAAATCACAGCCCAGAGAAGAAAGAACCGAGCCAAATGTAAAGGAAAAACAGTTCAGATATCATTATCAAAATCCGTGTATTCACATAAGCCAGAAATTAAAGTAATTCTGGGCTGTTCTATTTTTTTTTTCATTTTGAAGCAGTGTACTTTGGATTACTTATTTTATCTTGCAAGGATGATATCACATACTACAGTATTCCTGGAAGTTGTATGCAACAATAAGTTATTGCATATTTGCTTTTGTACAGTATACATATGCAATGAATAAAACAAATTCAATGGTCAGAATTATACTTAATATATATCTGAAGATGAACACTAAAAGGAAATCCCATACTAGCTCAGAATTGAGTATAATAAAGGGTTATTCATTTAGGGGTAGACTCACAGCTCATAGTCCTGTGCACTAATGGGGAACAGAAACTGAATCCAGTAGCTGGAAGAGAGGGCAACCACAGCCTACATCTGCATTTATAGTATAAGATGCCATGCCCAAGTGGGCAGGTAGCTTAAAGGATACTGGCTTGTAGAATTTCCTACAGCAGTCATCATTTAGAAAGGAGTGGGTAACATTTTAATCTCTTTCTTTCACATACAAACAATTATCTATTTAAGTACATGTCTGCATTTGCTTGGAAATGCAAAGAAGAGCACAGTGCAGAGATGGGGAACGGATCAGTTTTGGAAACGTGGGGGGAGAAGAGTGACAAAAGAAATAGAGAGCAGCAGTGTTTCTGGCAGGCATTTTTTCTATTTGTGAACTAAATTAAGCATTGGCAAATCTTATTCAAGGAGTTCTTTAAAGTTTCTTATAGTTATAATTCCCCAATGCTGAAATTTATGATAGGTTTCTAGAATGCTGTTTGAAATTCCACTAAAAAGAAGAAAAATAATAATTGGCCTGAAGTATCTCTCTTGAAGTATCCACATCCCCAAAACAACAGTTTGTAGAATATAAGCCAGTTATTTGATATATAAAATTGTAGTTCATGAAATATATGCTTCATTTACCTGGTGCACAAAATACTTGATAAAAAAATCTCTCTAACTAAGGGATTTGGATCACCAAAAACAAGTAGGGTTATGAGGCCATAATATTCCTTGATGCCAATAGCTCAACTCATATAATAATGATTATTGAGTAATTTAAACATAAGTATCAATTAAATATAATTTATCTAAATAAATGTAATGAACAATTTTTGTGATATAGAATATATATTATGACATCTTCAATTAAAGTGGGAATGCAGAATAATTAAAATTGACTTTAAAGGGGGTTGTATCATTCCTTATAAAATAATAGCATGTCATCGATAATAGTCAAGCTTGTAGTCATGTTAGTTAGATTTTCTAGATGTGCATGGATATATTTCAGACAGGCATTCTTCATATCTTTCAAAGACTACAGAATATGGCAGTTTAAATGTTTTAATAACTTAAAGCTTTTCATGACAATGAGACACGTCTGCTCCTGGCAGCACCAATCTCCTTTGAGAGGAAGATGGGCATTGAAGAGGATCCTTATGGAGTTGGTTAGCCATTTGGGCAAGAAACTGCTCTTGCCTGGACTATTGCATAAACTGGACACAAAGAACCCACAAAGAGAGGACTGCTGAACTTGCTTAAAGGTGAAATGGTCTTTCGGGATTCCTGATTCATGAAGAAGTCTGCAAGACATTCTGCAGGACACAGCAGATAATGACTGAACTGTCTTTGGAATTTCCTGCTTCATGGAAATGTCTGCTGGAAACTATGGGCCTGTCGGCTGAAGATGGATGCCCCAACAGTACAGAGGATCTTTGGGTGACTGTCCAGGCAGTGAGATGTCTCTGTCATTTCTAGAGTTTTCTTATTTCTTGTTTGCTTAGGTAATATTATATCCTTCTGGAGTCTTTGATGGAGTTGAAGAATGGTTAGTTATAGTTAGTTTTCCTTAGTTATGATAA